>NC_137832.1:16052743-16065243 GCF_963921795.1 Nannobrachium achirus
ACACTAGTATATCGTCTTTGTCGGGTGGAAAGCTTGTATCAACAAATTTGTACGTTCTTTTGCAAATCATACAAGGCCATCGCACAAAAATAGTGAAAACAGCAGATCTACAAGCACACAACGCCTCGCAGTGCGAGGCGTTGTGTGCTTGTAGATCGGCTGTTTTCACTAATTTAAATCATTTTTAAAATGACAAATGCAAAACGAACGGTTTTGGACATACACGATTTTCACCCGATAACGACGATATCTGAACTGTCGCTGGAGTTGCGGGAACGCCGCCATCGCCCCCTGCAATGTTGTGGCCCTCGGCTTGGTACCCTAGACATGATTTGGCCCTTGGGGAAAACTAATTGGGGAACCCTGTCTTACGCGCTCCCTCTCAAGTATAGGGATGGCGCGATATGCGATATTATCGTTTATCGTGATAAAAAACACTCACGAGATTTAATATATTGTGATATCGTCCTCCGTCATGCACTGGGATCAATTCACCTTTTTTTTTTTTGCCGAGCTGCATATCTGGTACCACTTACACCCTCTATAATTGGTAAAAGGTACTTGTAATATACATACTTGATACAGTCTTTTTTTCACTCTATCAAATGTCTTTGCCAAAAAATAGCCTATCTACAAGCTCACAACGCGTCACGTTGTGACGCGCTGTGAGCTTTTAGATCGCGCTGTGAGCTTGTAGATCGGCTATTTTTTGGCAAATGTTCCGCCCCAATGTTGACGCGTTGTGAGCTTGTAGATCGGCTATTTTTTGGCAAATGTTCCGCCCCAGGATAATGGATTTTGATTATCGTGATAATATCGTAAATCGCGATTTCTTTTGTCAAAATAATCGTGATATGACATTTTCATAGCGTCCTATCCCTACTCTCAAGCGCACTCACTCCCCCTCGCCATTAAAGGACAACTTTGTTTTTTTTTACAACAAGGGTTCATATTTTAGATTGTCATTAGAGAAAAGTAAAGATGAGTGTTAAAATGTTTTCATTTACTTTTTTTCTATTGTTTTGGCAATTTTAATGACTTTGGTTTCAGTGCATGGGGGCATGCGTGCAATTGCCTAAATGTGTCTTTTTAGACACAATAAGTAATATTAATTGACTATTAACTATTAACTACAGTATCACTACCAGCCCCCATAAGTCATATCTGCCCATGAAAAATTGTGGTGCATCTTGGGAATGGGCTTATTGTACTGTATCTAAAAATACATATTTAGCCACTTGCACGCATGCCCCCAACCATTGAAATCAATGTCATTAACAATCTAAAACATTAACCCTTGTTGTAAAAAAAAAACAAAGTTGTCCTTTAATGCCGACTTATACCTAGTCGTGCGACGGTGTTGCGCTCCAAAAGTAGCCGATCGACAAGCCCGCGACGCGTAGATCGGCCGTCTTCGGTGCGCGACACAGCCGCGCGACCAAGTATAACTCAGGCTTTGGTCGTTGACCGTGACATCTTTACTGCCCTGCCGGCTGTAAACCCCCCCCCCCGGGGGCGGTTCCAAACACCGTTACATGCCCCACTAGCTCCTCATCTCTGTGCGGCCGTATATAAACATATAAGTTTATTTAGTGTGAATGTCCTGCGGAGCTCGCTGCTCGTCCCCCCCCCCCTCCCCATCAAAAAGCCGGGGTACCCCTCACGAGGAGGAGCGAGCCGCCGGGACATCATAGCTAGCTAGATTTACTAGCTGTCATAAAGCGCTACTCCGCAATGTTCACTCACAGCATGGTAGAATCAGCCAGAGCGACAGGTAGAGAGAGCAGTGTTTCTCAACCACTTGTGCCTAAGGGACCTTTGGTGTGCCCCTGAGAAGGGTCAAGTGTGCCCCCTTGAAACTGCTTGAAAGCCAGTATTGTATTTATCATTTTAAAAATGATTTAAACTATAGAGAAAACAGACGATCTACTTGTAGATCTGCTGTTTTCACTACTGTTGTGCGACAGCCTTGTATGATGAAGCAGGGCTTTAACTTTGCGAAGAAACGTACACATTTGAAACTTGGAGATGCAAGGTTTCTTCCCGACAGTGACGATATTTACACCCCCGTATTATGTTGGTGTGCCCATGGATTCTTGGTACATGAAAAGTGTGCCCATGCAGAAAAAAGGTTGAGAGCAGCGGAGGTTGTCCACAGAGCCAGGTGCAGTCAAATTAGACGGATCGTCTGCATCAGATCAGCTCCTTTTTTTTTTTTACTCTAATTTTTATCCCAAGATTTTGTAACCCATTTTCACCCAGTGCCAATTGCCTATGTAATCCTGGGCTCTGCTCTCCCTCTGCCGCGCCTGGAGAGACAACGGACTGACCTCATGTTTCCTTCAGTGCATGAGGAGGCCAAGTTGCTTCTTTTCACCTGACAGTGGGGGTTTCCCTGGTTTGGACGTAACGCGTGGAAGGAACAGGGGGAGGCATTTTTGTGACCAGGATTACTGAGGGTATCAACCCTAGGAGACACGGGGAGAAACCTGCAGGAAGGTTAAAGGAAAACTTTGTTTTTTTACAACAAGGATTCATATTTTAGATTATAATTAGAGTGTTAAAATGTTTTCATTTACAGTTTTCTATTGTTTTAGCGATTTTAGTATTGTGATTTCAGTGGGTGGGGGCATGTGTACAAGTGGCTAAATATGTGTTTTTAGACAGAATAAGCCGGCAATTTCTATGTTACTATTTACACCAGCCCCCATACGTCACATCTGCCAATGAAAGACTGTGGTGCATCTTGGGAATGGGCTTATTGTGTCTAAAAAGACATATTTAGCCACTTGCATGCATGCCCCCAACCAAAAATCTAAATCGTTAAAATCACCAAAACGATAGAAAGAAGTAAATGAAAACATTTTAACACTCATCTTTTCTGTTCTCTAATGACTATCTATCTACAATATGAACCCTTATTGTTTATTTGTAGCTCTATCCCGAGTGTATTGAATTTTCTTAGAAATTAGTTTAGAATAGTTGCCATACAATGTGGCATGCAATAGGCTTTATATTTTAGCAGGGAACCAATTATTAACTATTAGCAACTATGTGCTCAAATTGGTTTATAATGTATTTTCTCTGCTCAACATTTAGGCCTAGAATTATTGAATGCTATAACCAGTGAAAAATAGCAGATATACAAGCTCACAGTGCGGCACCGAGTAACGCGCTGAAAGAACCGACACGCTCCCCTTAAGATGCTCCCTGAATTAGTCAAGCGGTATGCTAAGCTAAATCAGGGAACGCAATGCAGAAACCCCCCATGGGTATACAAGAGCGGGCCCAAGGAAGACATTACATTTCAGTTTAACTTTAGAGCCCAGCAAGAGTCTGACTAGAAAGTTGGAGGCAAAGTGTTGCCAGCATTAGAGTAGCAGTGATCAAGTGCAGGAGGGAGTCATATTTGACCACGTTCAACTTGGTGTTATATGTTAGGCATGTTATTACAGGAAAACTTAAAAAGCAAGTTCTATTTCATTTCAAAGATTTTCATTTTGTTAATTTTCTATATGTTCAAAAATGTTTATACAATTTAAAATAACATAAAAACCCTCTAAAGGCCAGGGCCACAGGGTAGTGGTCCAGGGACCTAGGCTAGTAAACCGGCTTGACATCGTGTTGCGGGTTCGAGTCCCGATCCTGGCGACCATTTGCATCGTGTCACCTCACCTCCCCATTTCCTGTCATCCTACTGTATACCTATCAATAAAGGCAGAAAAAGCCCCCAAAAATATCTTAAAGATTGCAGTGTCATGATTTTTCCCCATCCTAAAACATGATGAACAGGTATTATGATTATACTAGGAGGAAGACTTTTTCAAAAAATGTGTACAGAAAAAAATATATATATGTTTTTATGTGGCCACACCCACCAGTTCATTAAGTATACCTGGTTTTCTGGTAGCTGGTGGCCCAGCTGAGGTTAGCCACACCCACAGTGTTGGGTGAATGGTAAAAGGGGAGGGGATGATTTTATGATGTCATTTAATCTGTGTTTTTCGACTGGGTCTTGTCCCTGTGGGACCCCCAGAAGTAAAAAATGACCAAATGTGCAAAAATGACCAAATGACCACCCCAACGGGGCTGCTCACGGGGAATTCCCGGGGACCACCGACTCCTGGTGCTCCAGAACGGATGCAAAAGTGGTGGCGCCCCCAGTGGAGGACCCCCTGCCACTGCAGCGCACAAAAAATGCCGTAACTCGGGCTAGGAGCGACCGGGAGAGCCGGGCCGGTACCTATTCGTCCGCCTCGGCGGCGAGGAGACCCCACCCCTCATTTCTCACATGGCCCTCTTCTAGCGCCACCATGTGGCGGATTCTTGCAAAACACATTTTTGGACACTGCTCCTACAATTTTTGCCCTAAAATCACTCAAATCGGTACACAGTATGTCTACACTCATGTCATCAACATGGATCTGTCCCATATAGCGCCACCTTCAGGCCGATTTTTTAAAACACATTTTTGGACACTGCTCCTACAATTTTTGCCCTAAAATCACGCAAATCGCTACACAGTATGTCTACACTCATCTCATCAACATGGATCTGTCCCATATAGCGCCACCATCAGGCCGATTTTTTTCAACCACATTTTTGGACACTGCTCCTACACATTTTGCCCTAAAATCACGCTGATCTCCCGATTAGGGAGTCTTACTGGTAATAACCCACAACATTTGCTGAGATTTGTACTTGTCTCACTCGCTTCAGGCAAAATAACATTTTATAACTCGGCACAAGATTGAGTCACTGGCTAACCCCCCCCCCCCCCCCCCCCCCCCCCCCCAGTATTTCTTCATATCACATGGATCGCCGCTGCCAGAATCCCTGTCCTTTCCATCTGCCAGTGAGAGAGAGCTGCCAGCTACAGCTCAGCGTGACGACAGAGTGATTCCACTCATAAAGTGGATACTATAAGCTATGTTTCAATAGGAACAATTCCTCTCTTAATTATTGAATGCTTTAGCTATAGAAAAATAGCAGATCTACAAGCTCGCATCGCGGCACCGAGTGCAGCGCTGCAAGCTTGTAGATCTGCTATTTTTGAAAATATATATTTTTAAAGTGAACATTTTTTAACTCAAATTTTGCTTCTTGGGGGTCCCTGGAACTAAATATTTTGAGTTGAGGTTCTGCGGCCAAATACATATTTTTGGGGGTCCTTGACATGAAAAAGTTTGAAAAACACTGACATAGAAACATAGGCTTTTCAAAAAGAAAACGTAGAAGGATCTAAAGGAGTAGTTCACCCCCAAAATTATTGTTTTCCCCCTATTGATTACTCACGCAATGGCGACTTGACCATGGGTCCCCGGATGGGCACGCAAATGCATTTGGGTCTCCATCCGGAATCAATGGGGGGTACATTTATTGTCATCAAAATGTTGTCTTAGGAATGCAACCAAAATCTAAAAAAATAAAAATATTGAACTCAAGTCTCCATGGCGTGAGTAATCAATAGGGGGAAAAAATCATTTTGGGGGTGAACTACTCCTTTAAGAGACACTTAGAATCGGGTCAAAATATTCAAAGATCTTTTCAATAGTTAAAGCATAAAATAATGCATACGGTAATAATGTGTACCCGGTCTTAATGGGTTAAAGGGGAAAGCAAGCTATAGGTTTCAACTGTCATACAATTATTGACGTGTTTTATCTGGACACACAAATCTCAATATATGTGACACTGATAGGTACCTTTGAGGACAAAGTCAACAGGACACCACCGTAGGTGTGCTCCCTGGCCCAGAATATGAGCGCTAAGTGAAATTGACTCATACACTTGCAATCTAGGTGGCTGCATAGTCTTGCATATTGAAAAACCTAACTTTGAGCAGCCCCCCCTACGCTATAAACAGAGTTAGGGCTGAGGTCTGGGCTCCCCTAATAACTCCTGTCTCGTTTAGGGGCGTCTTTATGGGCCATTGTTCCCCATATGGGCTGCGTTAAAGCCAGGGACGGCAGGTAAATCATAGAGCCGGAGCCCAACATGCATGCCAGAGCCAGACCTGACACACTAACCAGGAGCAGATTGAAGTAAATACACACACACACACACACTGGACAGGGAGTCCATGCAGAGCCAGCCTGTGCGTGTGTGTGTGTGTGTGTGTGTGTGTGTGTGTGTGTGTGTGTGTGTGTGTGTGTGTGCAGTGCGCACGCGTGTGTGTGTGGTGTCTGCGTGCGTGCGTGCACGCATGGGGGCAGGGGTTGGGTGGCACTACAGAGAGTGGGGTTGGTTAGTGTGGGGGGCAGGTATATTTTTGTCTGGGGTTGGTAGGGGTATAGGTGGTGTTTGGAGACTAAAACAGCGTGGTAACGCTTCATTTATATTCCATCAAACGACAACATCGCTTGCCAAAAACAACACTTTCAGCCGTGGCATTCCCATTTTGGGCATGTCATTATACTGTAGATTAAAACTTTCAAAACAAAATAGGCAAAATAGAGAACATAGCAGAAATGAGTGCTAATCTACAACCTCACAACGGGTCACATTGCCATACAACTAAATATAGAGACCTTAATTGTTTAAAGGGGAAGACCACCCATTTTCAATATTGAACTATGTCATTAACACATGGGCTGCTCAGGTTTATAACATTTCTAGCTGTTGCTGCTGCCGCCGTTCACTCACGCTTTATTTTGAAGAGCCTCGGAAGCTTCGTGTGTGTGCACGTGGGTGTCCACTGAGGATTGAGGAAGATAATCCCTTTGTTTACAAAAGCTCGCGAAACTAAAATCCAAACCGCGGCTGACCATCGCGTTATAGTGTCGCCGTGAAAACAATCAGATCTCTGCTTCCCTGGCGTTCTTTTCACCTCATTCATAGATAAAGCCCTTCTTATGTTTCAGAGTAGAATGGAAATCAATGTAACCAGCCTCCGCCATTTTCTCCCTCTCTCTCTCTCTGCTATGGGGTGACGTAATGGACTCGGGTCATTCAGAGGGCAGGCAGCAGCGCGTACAGTTAACCCTTCGTTGTCTCGTCTCTCAACGAGATAACTCCTTTTGGCATGGTGACACCTAGTGGCCTTAACTCGTCACTGAACGAGTTTGGCTCCTTGGGTGTTAATATACCTTAGAGGAGTTGTGCGGAAATAATACAAAAAAAGTTCCCCCTCTTCTGTGTTGCCTAGAACTGGAGGATTGATTTTGGGGTTTGTATTGTAAAGTACAACGGTGTGATGTCATCAAGTTGTGATTTGCAATACAAACCCCAAAATCAATCCTCCAGTTCTAGGCAACACAGAAGAGGGGGAACTTTTTTTTTTTCCAACACAACTCCTCTAAGGTATATTAATGACATAGTTCAATATTGAAAATGGGTGGTCTTCTCCTTTAAGTGATGAGTGATGAATGTTGGGGTTTGCTGGGTTAAGGGAACGCATATACATTCTGAGGCTAAATAGTAAATTTAAATTGTAATATATATGGCTTTTGTGGTGGAATTCAGATCAATCAATAATCAATGAGAAAGTGAGGAGACAAGACAATGTATTAGGTGGTGGTGGTGGTCAAGTTTACATGATGATCATGGACAGAAGTACAGTTTAACACTCTGGTCAGTGGTAAAGTAGTTCTGCCAAGAATAATGGTCAGACAAAGTTATACTGTTTGGCTCCAAGGCCTCTGGGACGAGCTGTACCATAACAAGAAATCCACACGAATTAGCTGGATTAACTAGAACTACTGACTGTTCAGCCCAGCATGCGTGGAAAGGGACAGGTGCAGGTTAGTGACTGTATAGCCCAGGGGTTGACCAAACCTTGTCCCATCAATCACGGCCAATGTGTCCGTCAACAATATAAAATCATCAGTGTCAATGACTTAGTTACAGGTCTGTTTGGGGACATTATTTTACAATTTACAAATACATTTAGCAGACGCTTTGATCCAGAGCGACTTACAATAAGCAGCTATCGATACAACAAGCAAGATAATACGTCAAGCCATCAACAACAATACAACATGCATAGGAATATCATTCTAGAAAAACAATAAGTAGACTACGCACCTAGTCAGTAAAACACTTTTTGTAAAAACTAAAAATACTGTCTACAGTAGCTTCCATGTGTGGTCATCGAGGGAAGGCGAGTGAAGTGCTATGGGTTTATTTTACACTCTGTTTGTTGAAAAGATTATTGTGTATATATCTCATACCGAACATCTACAGACCCGCTGTCATCACTGGAAAACATCATCTATTGCAGGGGTCTTCAACGTTTTCAGGCCAAGGACCCCTTAGTTGAGAGAGAGAGATCAAGCAGAGACCCCCTCAACCTTTTCATAGATTTCATATAGTTTCATTGTTTGACAGCACACTCGTCAGTGTATTTTGGATTCATGTTAATTTGTGTTTTCGGATATTTAACCATTTGAACCGTTAATACTTAATAAACTTGACCTTAGTTTCACTAGTAGTCTGCTCTTTTTCCCCTCTACACTAAACCCCTTTGCCTAAAATAGCCGATCTACAAGCTCACAAGGCCTCGCAGCGCGAGGCGTTGTGAGCTTGTAGATCTGCTATTTTGGGTGAAAGTTCTCAGGAAAAAAAAAAAAGTTACGAACACACAAAGATTTGGAGGACCCCCTGTAGTAACTCTAAGGACCCCCTAGGGGTCCCGGACTGCATTAGGCCGGATGTGTTTACTAGTCAGACACTCAAGCTTTGGTGACGGAGAGTGTGTGTGTTTGGGGAGGGAGAGAGGGAGGAGTCAAGTGCGCTATGGGACGACATGGGGGTGTGGTTTGGGGGGGGGGGGGTTAATGGCTACTGTGGCCGCCGCCCCACCAGGCTGCTCCCACCGAAGGGAGGGCGGCCTCCTGTAATCCCCAGCGAGCACCATTGTGTGGGACGGCAGGTACTTCCCCCCAGCGCCACTGAGCCGCGGCCTCAGCTGACTGTGGGAACGGGCTGGGGGTGGGGCTGGGGGGCAGGAAGAGGTTTCCTCCTCAAAAAGGGTACACATTATGTGTATTATTATTTTATGCTTTAACTATTGAAAAATAGCAGATCTACAAGCTCACAACACGGCACCGAGTGCCACGCTGCGAGCTTGTAGATCTGCTATTTTGGAAAAAATCCTGAAAATTTGAATTTTGACCCGATTCTATAACTGTCTTTTGAATCCTTCTAAGGTTTTTTGAAAAACCTATGTTTCTATGTCAGCAATCTGGCCAGCCATCGTCAAAGAAAAGGTCCTTTTCACTTAACTGGAGCTCAGTTAGTCTCTTCTTGAGAGACTACTATGTGAGTGGTTCTCAAACCTTTTCATGTGAAGGACCCCCAATGTCCCCATAATGATATTTATTTGGCCACAGACCCCCATCTCAAAATACATGGAAATACATTCAAAGATTTGCACACATTTTCACGACTTTTTCAAAAATAGCAGATCTACAAGCTCGCACTGTGAGCTTGTATATCTGCTATTTTTCACTGGTTAAAGCATTCAATAATTCTAGGCCTAAATGGGTTAAGGCAACCATTCCCAACCAGGCTACATTCTTTAAGGCAACCATTCACAACAAGGCTACATCAATCTAAACCTAGGGGTCTTCAACGTTTTCAGGCCAAGGACCCCTTAGTTGAGAGAGAGATGAAGCAGGGACCCCCCACAACCTTTTCATAGATTCCATGTAGTTACATTGTTTTTGACAGCACAGTCATCAGTGCATTTTGGATTTGTGTCAATTTGTGTTTTCAGATATTTAACCACTTGACCTTTCACTCTGCTCATTTTCCTCTCTACACCAAACCTCTCATTGTGAGCTTGTAGACTGAGGTAGGCTACTGTAAGTAGATGCCACCTCAGGTAGCTCAACTTTATATAGAGGTAATTAGTTATCGCCATATTAGGACAACCCTAGAGCATAACCGTTTCATCATTCTTCCATACCGGTATATGCATATCGGGTATGTCCGTCCGTATTAGGACGTTAGATTATTTATCATGTAGGTCTATTGAAGGCCCTGAAGATATGTGATATGTGAGATATGTGATATCACATGAAGCATTCTCGCTTAGGGCGTCTTACTGGTAATAGAAATACTGTTCCTACGAAACAGTGTGAGCTCGCATGGAACATGGGCATAAAGATCTACCCAACAGGCACTCCAACATTACTTCTGAGACTCCTACATTCAATTCCTCATATACTGAGTGATTGAATGGGTCTCTCTTCCTCTATCTCCAGACTAATTTCCCATTGGAAATGCATTGGGTGCTTAAAGTTAAATATTTCAAAAACTACGAAAATGTGGGCGTTGGTTGTTGTTATTTATATATCTGGTCGCACTTGTTGGTTACCTGCTTAACTCTAAACATGACATCCTGGATGGCTTGGTTCTTAGGCTTAACATAACTGCTATACATATTTTTGTAAAAGTCTATGGGGAAAACGAATGGGAGAATTTTTTAGTGGCACCAGTAAACCACTTCCGCTGCGATGCTATCTGTATTCATTTGGCAACCAAAAACACTTTGTTAGACATAATCTCACCCAAGTGTTTTTGGTAGCCAAATTAACATGCCTCGTGCACATGTAGACTCTACGTGCACACACGAGGCCAGCTGGAGTGGAGGGGGCTGCATTGTTTAGGGTGGAAGTTGAACTTTCAGTCAAGTCTTATACATCTTAAGCATGTGCCTCCCCCCGTTGGCCCTGGGTTAGCATTAAGCTGGTATGGGTCAGTGTTTTGGACAAAGAGACCAGAGTGGGCCAGTGAGTGGACAGGCGCGCTATGGATTAGCTACATTAGTGTGTGTGTGTGTGGGGTGAGGGGGGCATTGGATGCTGACCCCTACAAGAGAGGGTGCAGCGGTCGCACTATGTGGCTGTCCCCCCCCCTGAAGTACGGAATTCAACATTTACTTGAGTAAAAGTATAAAAGTATTGGCATCGATAAGTACTTAAAGTACCAAAAGTAAAAGTACGACTTGTTTGAAAATAGCAGATCTACAAGTTCACAATGTGTCGCAACGCGTTGTGAGCTTGTAGATCGGCAATTTTCAAATAGCCACGGTATAATATAAGGTTAAAGATGGTTTATGTATGTTTTATAATATCATAGTTTATATCTGCAAAAGTACAATATTTGGAATCCGAGATGAAGTGGAGTAGAGAGTAAAAGTATTGGAAAGTACTGTAAATACCTCAAAATTGTACTTAAGTACAGTACTAAAGTAAATGTACTTAGTTCCTCCACTGGCGTGTTTTCGGTTCTATCCTTAACCCTCTCCAGAGATTACCACTTAGTCTCCAGCAGCTTTCTATTCGGACCAACAGAGGGGTGAACTAATTTAATCTGGCCCAACCAGTGAGTGGTTAATGTCTTGTGCGATGGGGGGGGGCTCCCTCCCCTGATCCTCACAACCAGGCACGTGCACACGTAGACATCAAAGGGGGCTTGAGCCCCTGCCCTTTTTATCCGTCCGTAAAGGGTGCCCTCTCCATACCATGAATGTAGTTTGAAGGCAGCATTCAAGATAATTTTGTCCCAACTCTCCTGAACTTGAACGCAGCATCTCATCTCATGTTGAAAGAATTCACCCTTTGTCAAGTCCCGCCCCTCTTCACACCCATTGGTTGCTGTGTCTTGGTGGGACACTCGGTGGGACACTCCATCCACTACCATTTTAATTCAGTTGCTTCGTATTGTTATTCTGTGTGTTCAATTCTAATTTCAAACTTGGTTTCCGTAAACTGGAGCTGCTCAGTGGCAGTATAGTGACTCAGCATGTTTTTAAATGTTTTTATTTCTCCAAAAATTATGTTTTAGCAAATTCAACATGAAAAAGGCGGAACCAGGGCGGGACAAGGCAGAAGGCTAACAAAGGGTGAATTGCCCTCTCTGTGTAGATATCCATAGCGCTTGGAGGTCGGCTATTTTCAATATTTCCACCAAAAGGACCTTTTAGAAATGTCAGCCCCTGCCTCTCTAACATTCTATGCACGTCCCTGCCCACAACCGCAGCCTTCAGAGCGAGCCTGGAGGGAGAGAGAGCGAGCGAGCGAGGTAGGGGAGGGTTGAAGAGGGCTCAGTCCAAAATGATGATCATCTCTCATGCATGTCTGCTATACTCAAGTCACCATAACAGGTGCACACATCAATAGCCTGTTTGTCCTCTCCACGATTTTTCGATACTCACAAAATAATTGAAATCTGCATGCTGGCAAGTGTCTACTGATTGCGACCGTCAGTCAGGTCGCAATTTACTATGAAAAGCTCCACCGTCTGTCTGTCTGTCTGTCCGTCCGTCCGTCACGTCACACTTTTGCCCCTACTCTATCTCTGGCACCGTTGGCCCTATCGATGCCAAACTTTGCACACACACTCCTTGGATGGCAAATCACAACCTCCTCTGATTTCTCACATGGCCCTCTTCTAGCGCCACCTGTCACACAGATTTTTGCAAAACAAATTTTTGGACACTGCTCCAACAGATTTTGGCCTGGAATCACGCAAAGCGGTACACGGTATCTCTA
>NC_137832.1:16070243-16107660 GCF_963921795.1 Nannobrachium achirus
ATACTAATTATTTCGGCCTAAACGCGTTCTAAATCAGGGTAAACCAATCGGAGGACTGTGTCTATGACGTACTATTCTTTTGACTAAACATTCTTTGATTGGTCTTTGCATGTATCTATGACATTATGATCAAGTAAGCATTTGATTGGACACCATGTTTATGACACCATACTATTATGACACCATACTACCGGCCTAAACGCATTCTAAATGGGTGAACCAATCGGGTGCCTCTGTGCCTATGACATCATGGACAAATCAACAGAATCGAAGTGTTTCATTGGTCTGGCTAACTCATGTCATCATCATTAGTGACATCATAATTTTTCTAATAAAAAGCGGGGGATAGGAGCGGTTTTCACCGCTCAAAAAGTCCATATGATGTCCTGGTAATGACGTCAAGATCATCCCCATATGGGCTGTGATCTGGCCTAGTTCTGAACGTCACCGTTGTCACCGGAGGCCGTCATCATGACGTCATTTGGCTTGCTGGGAGGAGGCCATGAGGTGGCTGTCGTCTTCTCCCCCTTGCTGACATCGGCCTAGGCAGGGTTTGAACCACTCAACCATCCGCATGTAGTAGCACCAACCACTACACCAGGGGCAGGCAACCTTAGGCATGGGTGCCAACATTGGCACAGGGGAGGATGATCTCTGGCACACTGGCAGACGTGTGAGAGAGGATTTTTATTTGAAAAACATATTTTTTTAAACGTGGTCAATTAAATGAAGTTAATTTACAGCAAATTACATCTTTTTTTTTTTTTACATTACATCTTGCACATAATTCTACATTCATTAAAACTCTGAACTCTGCCTGGGCAGAGAATCGGGGAGATAGGTGGATTATTGCTCTCGGTCTAATGTAACAATATCCTGCCAATCAAAATGGGTCAAAATAGCTGATGGAGTCATTAAAATGTATGTTGACATGGCACACTATCTAGAAAATAAAAACATGGCACTTCATTCCAAAAAGGTTGCTGACCCCTGCACTACACCAATGTCACACGACCAAAGTCATCAAATTGTGGAGTAATAAATGCAATATTTGCCTCTGAGATGCAATGGAGGTAGAAGTAAAAGCACTGACATTTGGACATACTCCAGTAAAGTAAAAGTAGCTCACAACTGTAAAGTACAGTACGTGAGAAAAACGTAGTTATTTTACTGCATGACTCTGCGTCACATTATGGCTTTTGGAGCGGCATTGAGCCATCACCCAGGGCCACAGTGACTGCACTGAATGAAATACCGTTGATTTATTGAATCGTGCCCGTTCTTGAGTGTGGCAAGACTCTGTCTGCAATAAACTGGGAGCCTGTACCCGCGACATGAAAAAGTCACTTTTCATTCCATCCTCTCTGGACCCCCACATCTGAAAGGAGTTAGCGCAAACGGTCGCAAGCTAGCGAGCTACGGCGGTAAACCAGGCGGGCGTGGGATACTCAGGAGAGACGGAAAGAGAATGAGGGAGAAAAATAAAATGAGAGAGAGAGAGAGAGAGAGAGAGAGAGAGAGAGAGAGAGAGAGAGAGAGAGCAGGGGTTTCGCACCGAATTCTGGGCCCTGGGTACAAGGATTCACTGCGTTATTTTGTGCTTTAACTATTGAAAAATAGCAGATACTGTATACAAGCTCGCAGCGCGGCACCGACACACTGCGCTGCGAGCTTGTAGATCTACTATTTTTCTTTCAATGTACTCTAGGTGCTCAAACTTTTTCATGTGAAGGACCCCCAAAATTATCTCAAAATCTCTCAAAATATTTAGTACCAGGGACCCCCCCAGAAGCAACATTTTAGTTACAAATGTTCGCTTAAAAAAATACATATATTCAAAGATTTACACATGACTTTTCAAAAATAGCAGATCTACAAGCTCGCAGATCTGCAAATTTTCAATAGCTAAAGTATAAAATAATTAAGGCCCCTCCACCTTGGACCCTAGTAGCTCAGTCCCACTTCCCCCCCTTGTGACGCCCCTGGGAGAGAGAGAGAGAGAGAGAGAGAGAGAGAGAGAGAGAGAGAGAGAGAGAGAGAGAGAGAGAGAGAGAGAGAGAGAGATTTGCACACTCTAAAAGCAGGGGTTTTCAACCAGTGGTCTGGGGACCACCAGTAGTCCTTGAAGGGGTTCCAGGTGGTCCTCTGCTAAATGATGGAAAGTTGGTAACCAAATGGACACTTATAGATCTTTAAAGAGGTGGTGCCATAGTTTTGTACTTTTTCTGTTTTGTATGTGTCTATGGAGTTAACGTTACTCTAATAGACCACTGGGTGGGGTTATTGTGTATTCTTGGTTACTTCCTGAAAGCTGAAAGCCTGAGTCAAAAAGCCCAATTGAAATACACTGATATAATGACATCATAATATCATCCCCTCCTCTTTTGACCATTCAACATCACTGTGGGTGTGGCTAACTTCAACTGGATCACCACCCACCTGTCAACCAGGCCTACTTAATGAGCAGGTGGGTGTGGCCACATAAAAAAATAGCTCACAACGCCAGGAGAAGTGACGTGTATAAGCACATTTTGTTAAATTTAATTTAATTAAGTTTTAAAAGATTTCAATTATTTTGAACATGTTCGCCTATAACAACAAGTCTAATTAGGGACACCAGTTTGAAAGCATATAGCTAAACCTGTCTGTCAGTTTCATAAATATTTAACAAATGAAAAGTATTAATGATACGTAGCATGCGAAGCCCGCGAAGTTAGTTCAGGCAGGTATACTCGAGAGGTTACACTGCATTGCAGTTGTATATGGACACTACTACTTACTATTAAGCCAGACTCTATACGTCATTCGCTGACCAACTACTTAAGACTGCCCAGTCTGTCATTCTTCCTGCTGCTCATGCCCAGACTGTTGCTTGCGCTTGCTTGCCCCCACCGCCCCCCCAGCACCACCAGTATGGCTCTGCTAATTCTGTTCCCCATGGGGGGGGTGTTTATATATCTCCCTGCTCCTAATGGTCAATGATGTTCTTCTTCTGTGCTGCTGCTGAGCAGGGAGAAAATGTAGCAGAGCCGAACGCCAAATTAAATGTGACATACACACTTGTATACTCAACCAGTAAGACTCCCTAATCCACAAATATAACCGACGAATCTCACTAAGTCTGACCTCACAAGCCCCATATTTGGACACGAACAACATATAACTCCATATATAGAGACATAGCTGCTGACATCAGTATGACATCACACTGCTGACATCAGTATGACATCACACCGTACACAAATGACCCTTATATAAGACCGGCATTATCTACCGACAGATTAGATGCAAGCAGGATCTCGACTCTGACACAACTCATCGGCTCATAAGTGGTTCTCCCTCCATATATGGAGATAACCGACGAATCTCACTAAGTCTGACCTCACAAGCCCCATATTTGGACACGAACAACATATAACTCCATATATAGAGACATAGCTGCTGACATCAGTATGACATCACACTGCTGACATCAGTATGACATCACACCGTACACTAATGACCCTTATATAAGACCGGCATTATCTACCGACAGATTAGATGCAAGCAGGATCTCGACTCTGACACAACTCATCGGCTCATAAGCTGGTTCTCCCTCCATATATGGAGATAACTGACGAATCTCACTAAGTCTGACCTCACAAGCCCCATATTTGGACACGAACAACATATAACTCCATATATAGAGACATAGCTGCTGACATCAGTATGACATCACACTGCTGACATCAGTATGACATCACACCGTACACAAACAAAGGTGTGACGTGTGACGTGTGACCGACGGACGGACGGACGGACGCCGGTGGAGGTTTTGATACTAAACTGCGACCTAACGGTCGCAATAAACATTGTTCAATATATCGTGAGTTACCTGACTGAATTATCCTGCCTGTAAGCCTGTGACCAAAACAGTGACCACATTGGATCCATGACTTCCTGAAAAGCATAATAACGCCTCTCGACATACGAGGTTTCCTGCCGATCCCGCGACCGATATATAGAAAAAAAACGAGAGGTTGAGGGAACGTTTGGGGGTGGGTGGAGGGGGTGGGGGGTTGGGGGGGGGGGGGGGGGCAGGGAGGAGGTGTTCACAGAGAGAGAGGATCATACATTTCTTCTTTTTTTTTTCTTTCTCTGCCTCAGTATTTCTTGTCCTTGATCTGCCTGCTTTTCTTTAAGCTGGATCCAGAACCCCCACCCCCCTGCCGAGCTCCTAGCCCAGAGGAGGGGAGCGCTGGTTGGGGGGTGGTGGTGGTGGTGGGGCGGTGGGGCGGTGGTGGGGGGGGGGCTTGGCCAGCTGCAGGCTTGACTGGAGCCCCTACACTACACTACACACACACACACACACACACACACACACACACACACACACACACACACACACACACACACACACACATACCCGCACATGCATATGCACGCACATGCACATGCACGCACACGCACGCATGGTACTGGTGGTGGTGGTGGTGGTGAGGGTGGAAATGGCAGTGGTAGTGTTGGGGGAAGTGGTATAGTAGTGTTGGTAGTGCATGGGGCGCAGGGGGCTGCGAGCTCAGAGGCAGGGGCGTCACAAGGGGGAGTGGGAAGTGTGGGACTGAGTTACTATAGGGCCCAAGGTGGAGGAGGGGCCTTAATTATTATATACTTTGGTTATTGAAAAATAGCAGATCTACAAGCTCACACAGCTTGTATATCTGCTATTTTTGAAAAGTCGTGAGAATGTGTGCAAATATTTGAATTTGTGTATTTTTTAACCGAACATTTGCAACTCAAATGTTGCTTCTGGGGGGGTCCCTGGAACTAAATATTTTGAGATGGGGGTCCGTGGCCAAATAAATATCATTTTGACAAACATAATATATCTTTTTTTTTTTCAACAAAAAAAAAAACGCGCTGTGAGCTTGTATATCTGCTATTTTTCAATAGTTAGAGGACAAAATAATGCATAATAATGCGTTCCCATGCAGTTCCCCCCTATGAAGAACATTCATGGGGGGCCCGCAGTGAATCCTTGCACCCAGGGCCCAGAATGTGGTGCGACACCCCTGCTAAGAGGGAGGGGAGAGAGAGAGAGAGAGAGAGAGAGAGAGAGAGAGAGAGAGAGAGAGAGAGACTGAAAGAGGCAAGGAAAAAGAGCGAGCTGATGACAGCATGAGGTGCAGGAGGGGATCTAGCGCGGCAGAGACACAACACGGGGACCCTGAGAGATTGGGTTTCAAACGAAGAGAAGAGAAGCCTGCGGAGGACTTCCAGGGTGATGGACTTCCGCTGGTGGTGCATGAGCGACGAGGCCATGCCTAAAATGGTCAACAGAGTGGAACCCTGGCATACTGTAAATGTGACATAACTGACCTATACAGCAGGGGTTCCCAAACGTTTTTTGTCTCAGGGCACCCCATAAATATTTGAGGCAACCCTACATTATAATTTTCACTCCCAGGACCTTATATTTATAGCATATCGTCGTTGTCGGGTGGAAACCTTGTATGTCCAAAACCGTTTGTTTTGTATTTATCATCTATACAATGTACTAAACTAGTGAAAACAGCAGATCTACAAGCACACAACGCCTCGCGATGCGAGGCGTTGTGTGCTTGTAGATCGGCTGTTTTCACTAGTTTTGTGCGACAGTCTTGTATGATGAAGCAGGGCTTTGCTTTACCAAAAGACGTACACATTTGAAACTTGGAGATACGAGGTTTCTGCCCGACAGTGACGATATTTTAGTGATTATGTTGCGAGGAAAACGTTGAGATAATGGCCATTCGTGGCACCCCTGGACTGCCGTCACGGCACCCCAGGGTGCCCTGTCACCCACTTTGAAACCCCCTGCTGTACAGTATGGCCACGATAACAATATCATGGGACTCCTGTTTGATATCTCTGCTGTCGGGCCGAAACCTCCTAACTCCAAAATGTTATTTTTTGGGGAAAATGAGCTCAAGTGGAGTTAGGAGGTTTTGACCGAAGGGCTTTTTACTTCTTTTCATTGGTTCAATATTATTTTAACCAACACACAGACGTAAAGGGTGTTCAATAGCACACATTTATGAAAATAAGAGAAGGCCAATCGGGGTGGAGTTAGCTGGTTTGGCAGAAAGTGTGGAGTTAGGAGGTTTGGTTTTGTCCCAAAGCACTTTTTACTACTTTCCATTGGTAAAATGTTATTTTAACCAACACTCAGCTGTGCTTTTCTAGATCTGCTATTTTCACAACTTCTTTCACTTGAGTCGTGACACATGAAAATTGGTCCGTGACCCCAACAGGGGACGCGACCCAAACATGGGTCATGACCCACTGTTTGGGAAACATTTTTTTTTTGTTCATCTCTGGGACCATAATCTACACTGTAAAAAAATATAATTTAACTCAAATGGACCGGAAAGAGTCGCATTCTTTTAATTTGTACACTCTCAGAGTTACAGACCTGAGAGCTGGGGGACCATCTTGAACCCCACTCAAGGACCCCTCAACAACCCCCCCATAAAGACCATAAAGAAGTTCTTACATGTATATTAAATCATGCCAACTGCCGTGGCAGTTTACTTGGAATAGACCGTTTGTCAGCCTTCTGATTGGTCCCTGAGACTCCCTGACTGGCCAACCAGAAAAAAACATTCACTTTTTGCTATCGGGGGTGGAGTTTGTGCAGTGGAGAATGTTGCTTCAGGCTTTCAACAACTGTCCGCAGTGCGCGACACGGAGATCGGCCGGTACGGTGATAGCGACGGCAAGCGTCAAGCGATCTCGCTCATCATAACGAATAAGCTTCAACAAACTAGTTCACATGTACCTTATCAATAGTCTAAGAGTCACGATTGGGTACATATAATTTAAATGGGCAGAATTACGAAAAGCCAGCCTATTATGTGAGGAGAAACATTCTCTCTGTCCTCTTCCTAGTACCCAAGATGCAATGCGCTTCTCTTTCTATCTCTGATCCAGAGGATTAAACTAATTAAAACAGTTATTTTTCGGGGGAAAACTACTGTTTTGCTATGTAATTACTGTACCTTTTTCTTCCCTTTTTATTAATATCACGTAGATGTGTTTTTTGTGGTACTTTATATAGCTGTAATGAGGCTATGAAGGGAAAAAAAATCGCATCCACTACCACTATAAAAGAATCTGCAAAGAGGATTCTGTCCCACTGGGATTAAACAAATTAAAACATATATTTTCGGGTAAACCCCCTGTTTTGCAATGTAACTACTGTACCTTTGTCTTCCCTTTTTATTAATATCACCTAGGTGTTTTTCCTTTGGTACTTTATATAGCTGTAATGAGGCTATGAAGGGGGGAAAAAATCCCATCCACTTCCACTATAAAAACAATCTGCCCAGGGTTAATGTCCCATCATAGTAACAGGGCAGAATGGGGCGGGATTTGCAAAAGGGTTTATTGATTAAACAGAAAAATGTGGTGATCACCATAATAGACCGTTTGTCAGCCTTCTGATTGGTCCCTGAGACTCCCTGACTGGCCAACCAGAAAAAAACATTCACTTTTTGCTATCGGGGGTGGAGTTTGTGCAGTGGAGAATGTTGAATGTGTCTTTCAAGAACTGTCCGCACTGCGCGACACGGAGATCGGCCGGTACGGTGATAGCGACGGCAAGCGTCAAGCGATCTCGCTCATCATAACGAATAAGCTTCAACAAACTAGTTCACATGTACCTTATCAATGGTCTAAGAGTCACGATTGGGTACATATAATTTAAATGGGCAGAATTACGAAAAGCCAGCCTATTATGTGAGGAGAAACATTCTCTCTGTCCTCTTCCTAGTACCCAAGATGCAATGCGCTTCTCTTTCTATCTCTGATCCAGAGGATTAAACTAATTAAAACATTTATTTTTCGGGGGAAAACTACTGTTTTGCTATGTAATTACTGTACCTTTTTCTTCCCTTTTTATTAATATCACGTAGATGTGTTTTTTGTGGTACTTTATATAGCTGTAATGAGGCTATGAAGGGAAAAAAAATCGCATCCACTACCACTATAAAAGAATCTGCAAAGAGGATTCTGTCCCACTGGGATTAAACAAATTAAAACATATATTTTCGGGTAAATCCCCTGTTTTGCAATGTAACTACTGTACCTTTGTCTTCCCTTTTTATTAATATCACCTAGGTGTTTTTCCTTTGGTACTTTATATAGCTGTAATGAGGCTATGAAGGGGAAAAAAATCCCATCCACTTCCACTATAAAAACAATCTGCCCAGGGTTAATGTCCCATCATAGTAACAGGGCAGAATGGGGCGGGATTTGCAAAAGGGTTTATTGTTTAGTTGGCCAAAATGGCCACAGTACATGTATAGGTTATCATGCGGGGCAACAAAGTCTATTATCAGTAACCTTCAGTTTGTTTTAAGACACTATTCCCCCTCTCGTCAACAGAGGGCGCTAGCACTCAATTTGTGGATTCACTTAATTTAAGTCAGAAAGCATGCTTTCTTTCTTTCTTTTTTTGGGGAGGGAGGGGGGTGGAGGGGGGGGGGGGGTGGGGGTAATGCATTAATATTTTATCTGGAGAGTTGTATTAGTAAGAAGGAGGAACGGTCTTAATGTCAGGGGAATGGTTAGTATTGATTTCATCTGAGGATTCAGAAGTGGTACAAAAAGAAACAGGGCTCCCACAGTGTGCAGGGCCTAACTGAATTTGCTGAGGTGAAATGATTCTGGTGAAGCGGTTATTGCTTGCAGTGGAAAAAATGAAGACACAAACACCTGTGACATCCACAGTAGCAACTCCGCTCTATATCCGCTGTTCATTTTGATATCAATACGATGCTACTTTAAAAATATGAATAAAAAATGCATGGCTGACTTGCCGATACAAAATACATTACACGTGCATTACTGCCTAGTGTGTAAGTACTGTGTTTATGCATTATGTAGTGTACTAGACTTGTACATTTCATACTTATATATGGATTATTTATGAGATACTGTATATTTTCATTGTGTACTTACCTGTACATACTGTATTAGTATTGTATATCTCTGCTGTCGGGCCGAAACCTCCCAACTCCAAAATGTTCATTTTCGGGAAAATGAGCTCAAGTGGAGTTTAGAGGTTTTGACCAAAAGGGCTTTTTACTACTTTTCATTGGTTCAATATTATTTTAACCAACACACAGACGTAAAGGGTTCAATGGCACATATTTATGAAAAAAAGAGAGGGCCAATCGAGTGGAGTTCTGGTTTGGCAGAAAGTGTGGAGTGACGATAGTGACGATATTTAGAATGGTTTGTGTAGACCTAGTGCCCAACACACCCTATACGCGCATAAAAGCAAAGTTATAATGCATTTAGCACAGCACTCATCCATTACAAACCACACACACACACACACACACACACACACACACACACACACACACACACACACACACACACACACACACACACACACACACACACACACACACACACACGCAAATGCAAATGCCCGCAGACACGCACACATTCACGCGCACAAACGCACGTGCGCAGTCGCACGTGCACACTGCGCAGTCATCATTACCACGAGGTGCTACTCTGACATGTACGACCAAACAGACCCAAATCCCGGAGTTGACGTTTTATGATCTGTTTGATAACCTGTGTGAAATAGCGCTCCCTGTTCCCTTAATAAATCCCCGGTAATCCCCGAGAGGTAGTGACAGCTGATTTAGAGACACTCGGGGGCCCTGCTGGTGAAGATAAACTGTGGTCCTCCGCTGTCTGTAAGGTCCAAAGAGGCTGGGTGTGGGGGGGGGGGACAGTGCAACATTAGCCCTGGCCTGGGGGAGCCCACAGTAAATCACTCTTTAAAGAGACACAGAGCCTCTCCTGTGTGGAGTGCTGGAGAGAGAGTATCGAGTAGAGCCTCCTTCAGTGCAGTGGCGGACAGTCGCAGCCAGGGACGTGCAGAGAATGTAAGGCTGGCTTTACACTGCCCCTGAAATCTAGCCTGAATCAGATCTGAGTCACATCAAAAGTGGAATCCGATTTTTTAGAAATAGTCTAAATCCAGATAGGTCAGATGCAGGTCACATGAAATCCGATTTTGAAAAACCACATCCAGAGGTGGTTTCAAATCCGATCCATATCGGATCTGAGGACATCTGTCTCAGTCTGAAAGCAGTAACCACATCCACCCCATTGAGTTATACGCAAGTCACATGCAAGTCACATCAAACTGTCCAATCGTCACTTGCTGCGCAACCCGAGCGCGGAGCGCCGACGTCATTACAGAGAACGAGTATTTACTATTTGATTACAGCGCATATTACAGCACGCTGAGCACATGCGAAAAACAAGAGAGGAGAGAGAAAACACGTGAGCTAAATAGATAAAACCAGAGAGAAGAGCCAACCCAACACAAGAGTAAAGAAAAGAAGAGAGAAAAACAATATTGTAACGTGTGTTTCTGTTGTTGTCGCATCTCCTGAACACGTGATCAACTAGTGTCAACGTTGTGACGTAACGTCATGATGATGACGTCGTTACCACAATAGATTCCCAAATTATTTTGGGAGGTCCCCAGATGAATAACTTAATTTGCAACATTGCTTTCTCACTCAAATGTAAACAAACCAACATAAAGTGTATAGATCAGGGGTTTTCAAAGTGGGTGACGGGGCACCCTGGGGTGCCGCGACGGCAGTCCAGGGGTGCCGCGAGATCATTTGATAATTTATTTGGACAAATATTTAGTGTCATTTTAAACTTGAAGTACAACGTTATTTTCAGTCAGTTCTAACCAAAATGGCTATTATCTCAACGTTTTCCTCGCAACATAATCACTAAAATATCGTCACTGTTGGGCAGAAACCTTGTATCTCCAAGTTTCAAATGTGTACGTCTTTTGGTAAAGCAAAGCCCTGCTTCATCATACAAGACCGTCGCACAAAACGAGTGAAAACAGCAGATCTACAAGCACACAACGATGCGAGGCGTTGTGTGCTTGTAGATCTGCTGTTTTCACTAGTTTAGATCATTTTATAGATGATAAATACAAAACGAACGGTTTTGGACATACAAGGTTTCCACCCGACAACAACGATATGCTATAAATATAAGGTGCTGGGAGTGGAAATTATAATGTATGTATGAGGTGCCCTGAGACAAAAAAGTTTGGGAACCCCTGGTATAGAGGGTATATGCACATTTCTACAGTGACAAATTATGTACTTTTTAATACCACTGGTTCTCAACCAGTGGTCCGGGGACCATAGTGGGTCCCTGAGGGGGTTCCAGGTGGATCTCAGCTAAATGATGGAGAGTTGCTAACTAAATGGACCCTTGCAGATCTTTAACTCTATCTTTAAAATGAAACTAAAGGTTTCATTTAACTAACTCAAGAGTTAAATTATTGTTATCTCTCCTATGGCAGTGGTTCTCAACCTTTTCAGGCCGCGACCCCCCCCCCACCCCCCCCCCCAACCGGACGAGCACTAAGAGTTAAGGCATTATATTTTGTATAACATGGTTCTTGGTTCTTGAAATTGGTTTTCACAATTTCAGCCTCTAATATTTGACAGTTTGGCCTATGTTAAATTTGTCATTTTAGAGGTATTAAAAAGTCCTTAAATTGTCACTTTAGAAATGTGCAGATGCCCTCTATACACTTAAACTTTATGTTGGTTTGTTTACTGTTGAGTGGGAAAACGATGTTGCACATTAAAGGAGTAGTTCACCCCCATAAACTGTTTCTATTGATTACTCACGCCATGGAGATAATTGGATTATAGTAACTGTACCCCCATTGATTCTGGTACAGTTACTGTACAATAATGCATTTGGGTCCCCATCCGGAATCAATGGTGAATCAATGTATTGTCATCAAATATCAAAAATATTATTGAACTCAATAGAAAAAAAGTAATTTTGGGGGTGAACTACTCCATTAAGTTAATCATCTGGGGACCCCTCCCTCCCCCCCCTCCCCAAAATAAAAATAAAAATGGGGGGACTATAGGAGTCCACCGCACTTACCTGTCTGTCCACGTTGGGGTAATGTGGGGGGGGGGGTCGAGGTTGGAGGGGAGGTGAGGCGGCGGGTGGGGGGGGGGTCGGTGGGGGGTTGGGGGGGGGGTCACATCACGCGGCACGTCTGAAAAGTTTCCTGTGTGAAGAAAAAGGAGATAATTCATACATCTAATGGGAGCCATAAATCCCCGCATTAACGACGGCCGCGGCGCGTTACGGGGGCACGGCCCGCCCGAAATCAGAGACAGATGAGGGGGGGGGGGGGGGGGGGGAGAATGGCTTGGAGGGAGGGGGTGTTTTGTGTGTGTGTGTGTGTGTGTGTGTGTGTGTGGGGGGGGTTGCATTCGAGGAGGCAGGTGGAGAGAGAGGGGAGGGGCGGTTTTCCCAGGGACCCTGAGCGCAACGGTGGGGGCCGATGGGCAAGGAGGGTTGCGAGCTCCCTACATCACATCCGATAAAGGAAATCATTAAATGGAAAACATTAAATGAACTTCTGAAAAGGCTTCTGGGCCTACACTAGCCTACTAGTAAAACTAGTGGAACCGCGATCTTGCCACACGTGAATAATTGTGGTTGTAAACAATAACACAGGGGTTATCATCATGGCCCCAAATAACTTTTAAACATCTTGCAATTGGCGACAAGTCTCTTACGAAATCGGCAGTGAGTGCCTCTCATCATTTTATATCGGGGGCGGGTTCCTCATCTAGGCATTTTTTGTAAAATGGAAAGCCGAGTAGCATTAGCCATTCCTAAAATACATGAATGAAAATACATACACGTTTACTTTTCCAAATTATGCTTCCTAACGTGTACATATCACACTATTAATCGAGTGAATCAACAATATTAGTTTACTGTCATGAAACTGTACCCTTTTCCTACAGAATACTTCTAATAAATACGTAAAGCTCGCGACTCTCCTTGCCCACCGGCCCCCACCGTTGCGCACAGGGGTCCCTGGGAAAAAAGCGCGGTCGCCACTTGTGACAGAACATGAAGACAAACAGAATCGAGGAGGGTGGCGGCGACGGAGGGTATTGAGATGGATCTGCTCCGCATATCGAGACATGATCCGGTATGATGATCTGCTGAATGAAAAGGGGGGCTGGGGGGTGGGGGGGTGCACGTCGCACACAAAGGGCGAGAGAGACAGAGAGAAAGGGAGCGAGCGAGAGAGAACGAGAGAGAGAGAGAGAGAGAGAGAGAGAGAGGGGGGGGAAAAGACGGGGAGTCAGGGGTTTGAGAGCAAAGGGCCCCCAGAGCTCAGGGGTGTGAGAAGGGGGGAGCGGAGCACAAGAGAGACACACACACACACACACACACACACACACACACACACACACACACACACACACACACACACACACACACACACACACACACACACACACACAGAGGGGGTGTCTGGGGCTGGTGGCAGGGCCGTGGTCTGCATGGTGTGGTGCTAACAGGCCTCTGGGGAGCCCGCGCTGTAGGACCATATGGGGAGCAGTGAAAGGATAGCGGTGGCAGCAGCCCCGGGGCTGACAAGACACCGCTGTCCAAAGACACTCTCTCTTCTCCTCCTCTCTCTCTCTCTCTCCCCTCCTCTCTCTCTCTCTCTCCCCAGGGGTGTCGCACCGAATCCTGGGCCCTGGGTATACAAGGGTTCACTCACGTTTTGTGCTTTAGCTGTTGAAAAATAGCAGATATACAAGCTCGCGGCGCGGCAAACCTTACAACCAGCTTGTAGGTCTGCTGTTTTTGAAAAACCGTGAACGTTTGTGCAGAGTCTGGATATTTCAAATCTTTCTAAGGTTTTTTTGAGAAACCCCATGTTTCTATGTCAGTGGTGGTCAAACTTTTTCATGTGAAGGACCCCCAAAATGATACTTATTTGGCCCACGGACCTCCATCTCAAAATATTTAGTTCCAGGGAGTCCAGGGACCCCCCCCCGGAAGCAAAATTTGAGTTACAAATGTCCATCTATCCATCCATCTTCAACCGCTTATGGGGCCAGGGAGTTACAAATGTTTGCTTAAAAAATACATATCTTCAAAGATTTGCACACATGATTTTTCAAAAATAGCAGATCTGCAAGCTCGCAGCGCGGCACGAGTGCCGCGCTGTGAGCTTGTAGATCTGCTATTTTTTCAATAGCTAAAGTATAAAATAATGAAGGGCCCTCCACCTTGGGCCCTATAGTAACTCAGTCCCACTCCCCCCCCCCCCCCCTTGTGACGCCCCTGCCTCTCCTTCTCCTCCTCTCTTCTCTCTCTCTCTCCTCCTCTCTTCCTCTCTTCTCTTCTCCTCCTCCTCTCCTCTCTTCTTGTCCTCTCTCTCTCTCCCCTCTCGCTCGCCCGCTTCAGCTGTCCCCCAGGAGCCCAGGGACCTGGGGATTAGAGGCGCACAACAAAGACGACACATAAGACAATACGTAGTACGCTGCGCGCACGCACGCACAAACACACACACGCAACATGCATGCACGCACAGTCTCACACACGCACGCACGCACACACACACACACACACACACACACACACACACACACGCACACACACACACACACACACACACACACACACACACACACACGAGTTGGACATATAGTGCCAATGGAAGCAGCAAAACAACAATGCAGACCATGCATTTGCATGTGATCAATAACGGATAAATGTATCTTAATTTGATCTATTTTGTAGTTCAGTTTCGAGACTGAAGATGCGCCATCACATATTCCGGGTTACCTGTCAACTTGACAGTTAAAAAAACTATGAACAACAATGAACAGTTAACTGGAATAGGTGACTGAGAAAAAAGAAAAGGTCTTAATATCAATAATAACGCAGCTGTTGTTTTTATTATTATTAAAGGAGTAGTTCACCCACAAAATCACTTTTTTTCTATTGATTACTCACGCCATAGAGACTTGAGTTCAATGAAAAGAAATTGTATTTGTTGCATTCCTAAGACAAAATGTGATCATAGTGAATTTCCCCCCATTGATTCCGGATGGGGACCCAAATGCATTTGGGTCCCCATCCGGAATCAATGGGGTTATATTTATTGTAATCAATTCTTTGTCTAGAAATGCGACAAAAAACTAAAAATATTATTGAAGTCTCCATGGCGTGAGTAATCAATAGAAAAAAAGTCATTTTAGGGGTGAACTACTCCTTTACCCACTGAGGCCTTGTATTTCAATCTGCAACGGGGGAGAGAGAGCTTTTAAAAGGAAGTGGACGCGCGTCGTAAAATCCCAGGGAATCTCGAAGGTTTTACTGAAAACCTCATTATTTCTTTTTTTTACCCCTTCCAGAGTCAAATGAACACTGAGGAGTTTCACAGTGTGGACATCATGGGGACAACAACAACAACAACATTTGGTACAAGAAACCTTGTACCTCCAAGTTTCAAATGTGTACGTTTCTTCGCAAAGTAAAGCCCTGCTTCATCATACAAGGCTGTCGCACAACAGTAGTGAAAACAGCAGATCTACAAGCAGACAACGCCTCGCACTGCGAGGCGTTGTCTGCTTGTAGATCGGCTGTTTTCACTAGTTTAAATCATTTTTAAAATGATAAATACAATAATGGCTTTCAAGCAGTTTCAAAAGGCACAATTGACCCTTCTCAGGGGCACACCAAAGGTCCCCAGGCACAGTGGTTGAGAAACACTGATATAAGGTATATTATGTGACTTACTGTCTGGACTTACAGTAAAGGTCATTTGTTACCCTGAGACCATGTTTTGGTTGTACTGTAAGTTCTGGTTGGTGGAAAGTCACCAGGACCCTACGTGTCTCTATATTCTTGTTATGATCTGGGAACCAATAAATGAGTCCCACGCCTAACTGTCATATTTATACTGTATTATTATATATACTGTATGTCTGAACCACCATGCATTTTGAGAGAGATTTAGAAATCTGCCACTAGGATGGTAGCTCACTGTTTTGTCCGCTTTGTCTGACTCTCTTCAAATACAACAATGTATTGATATAGTCCTTTTGGCTGTCTCTTGAGTCTTATTTGGTTAAGGATTTATTCATCTATATTTTATTTATCCAACCATGTTTTCTCGTCAATCAAAGCTCTGCTTCGTCGTACAAAAGTGTCGCGCAAAAAGTAGTGAAAATAGACGATCTACAAGCACACAACGCCTCGCATCGCATTTATATTATATTGATTTTTAAATAATTATATGTTGGACATACAAGGTTTCCACCTGTCAACAACACTATAGCCCATCAGATGGAGAGGGAGGGGACCGTGTGCGCGTGTGCGTGCGTGCACGTGCGTGCGTGTGAATAGCCTCCTGCATGGCAGCCAGGAGCGAGGCTTGCTGTCTGATATCTCCATCCCTGCAGTACCCTGAGGGCACGGAGCAGCCTGCACCGCAACCAGCCAGGCCTGTATGAAACAGAATATACCACCTGTCCTCCCTCTAATAATACCAGAGAGAGGCTGTCCCTCCTCCACTCCGTCTTCACAGAGACAATGAAGCCGCGACGGCGTCTCTCCTCCTCCGACAGGACCGTGCATGTCCCCACCAGCTAGCCATGTATGTATGCAGCATGCACCAGAAGGGGTTGGATGGAGGAGTTGTTGGACTCATGGGCATCACAAGGGGGGGAAAAGTGGGGCTTAGTTACTAGGGCCCAAGGTGGAGGGGCCTGGAATTATTTTATACTTTGTCTATTGAAATAAGGGCCCGCTACAAACTCCATAACAAATGTATTGAGTACCCGTTTTCAATAAGCTTTTGGCTTATCAGTCAGTCAGTCAGATAGATAGATAGATAGATAGATAGATAGATAGATAGATAGATAGATAGATAATCCCAAGGGGGACAATCAGCCGCCCGGAGGCAGCACAGCAGTTTAAGGATATCTATACTATAATTTTGCGAATGTCTGAGTGAGTGAGTGTCTGTCTGTCACAGCGTTTCTCCTCAGTGGCTGGAGCAATTGATCTGAAATCGCATCACCATAAGCATATGAACACACCTGACATGACTGTGAAGCCCGTTTGTCACTTTCACAAATCGTATGCTGTATATTAGCATTTTTATGGTGTATCTACTATCTATTCTGCATCTAGCATGAGGCACATCTATTCTGCATCTAGCTTGAGGCAAAATGTTTAACCAGCTCTGTGTGTGTGTGTGTGTGTGTGTGTGTGTGTGTGTGTGTGTGTGTGTGTGTGTGTGTGTGTGTGTGTGTGTGTGCAGGCAGGCGGGTGTGTGTGCAGGCGGGTGGGCGGGCGGGCTGGGGGGGGGACAGTATCTCTGTAGCCATTAAACGAAACGGGTTTCTTACATTGATGCTCCTACATCATGCAAGCACCAGTTAAAGTTACTTTCCATCCCTCATATACTGTGTGCACACACAGTGCACATCCCATAACCCACACACTGCACATCATTTTGGAGCTCATATCTTTGAACGGGTAAGGGCTAGTTTACATAAAGTGTCAAAAACAGTCAACGTTCATAAGTGTAACAGCCATACTTAAAAAAGCAAATAGCAACACTTAAGCACAACTTATCAATACAGTGCCAAATAAAAGTGTCCACAAGCTTGTTATCGAGCATAGCAGCCCATGACGTTATGTTTAAACAATCAAGACAAGAGGCGATCAAGAAATAATTGCAGTACTATTCATAATAATAGAAGCTTGGCGGCCGAGCATCTAGTCCGAAACCGGCCTACTCAGGAACGATGTCTTTTAATGCAAACCCCATTATACCTGTTGTCATAGGACCCGTTTGCGTCCATTTTATGTCCATATATGGAGATCTATGTATCTGCCTGACGGGCAGCCGGGCGTCTAGTCGGGGGACCGGCTTACTCGGGAACGATGTCTGTTTGCCTGTGTCCATTTATACTCATATATGGAGATCTCTGTATCTGTCTGTCTGTGTTCCTTTTATGCCCGTGTATGTGCCGGTTCCGGAAAACCGCATATCGGGGAACGCGTGTACCAAATTTGAGGCCGGTGGGACGAACGGTCTCATTAAACCTGTTGTCATAGGACCCGTTTTGACCATCTGTTTGCCTGTGTCCATTTATACCCATATATGGAGATATACAGTATGTATCTGTCTGTCTGCATCCATTTTATGCCCATATATGGAGATCTCTGTATCTACCTGTCTGTGTCCCTTTATGCCCATTATTATCTGTCTGTGCCTCTGACTGTGTTGCAGACACAGTGCCAGTTTCTGAAAACCCTGATGTCAGACGTCAGCTCCATATACGGAGATTCCGAATCTTTCACGCCGGTTCCGGAAAACCGCGTATCGGGTCGGTCGAGGCCGGGCACTGCACTCCCCGCCGAAGTCTGTGTTGACACTTGTGGCGTACGTGATGTCAGAGCCTTTTGTGCCGGTTCTGGAACACCCTGATGTCAGACATCAGCTCCGCATACTTGACCTAGAGTGCAAAGTGAAAGTAAGAATCATCTATTTGCACAGGAGTGATGTCAGAATGAGTCAGCAGAAGTGATGTCACAATGAGTCAGCGCTTGTCAGCGCTTGTGCCAGCTTCCGGCTCAGACATCAGCTCTGCATACAGAGATTCCGAACCTTTCGCGCCGGTTCCGGAAAACCGCGCATCGTGTCGGCCTAGCTAAGAACTCAGGCAAAGATCTGAGCTATCTGCATGCGACATTTGGAGTCTGTAGAACCAACCATGTGCTGTGAAGGCTCTTTCATGCGATTCGGGCCAATTCGGCCTCGGCTTCAATTAGTAGTCAGGATCAGGATAAAGCCATTTAACACTTAATGCACACTGATGAATGATTGTTTTAATGATATTTAACGATAATATTTGTTACTTTTGTCAATTGTTATCTTCATAGATGGTGAGCCACAAACTCACAGTCACAATAACTGGCAAAAAAAGAAAAAAGAAAAAAGATACCAGTTCTGTTCAGAATTTGTCGTCTCACGTCTTTACACAAAATATTAGAAAACGCTCAATAGTGGGCTCGATAAAAGCACGGCTCAATAAGCAGGATCGATAAGGTGCTCATTATCAATAAAAAATAACGAGCTTCATCCCTACTGAGGACAGGGACGATGAGAGGAGATGTGTGTGTGCAGTTGTGTAATGTAACTAAGTACATTTACCTAAGTACTGTACTTAAGTACAATTTTGAGGTATTTGTACTTTACTTGAGTATTTCCAATTTCCGTGAAAAGAGAGGGGGAGGAGAGAGGACAGCAGAATCGGAATCAGATTTATTGTCACGTTACATTGTTTACAGAGGAGAGAAGAGAAGAGGAGAGGAGAGGAGAGGAGAGGAGAGGAGAGGTTCTCCGTCCCCGGCAGGGACGTTCAGAGAATGTTAGAGAGGCAGGGGATTCAAGAGAAGGCACGCACATCCCACTGATTCCCACAAAAATAGTTTCAGGTGCTGGACAAAAATACGTCCTTAGGAAGAGGAGGAATGTCCGCACACCAAGTCGTTGCTCCCAGGAATAATTCTTTATCCATGTCCAGGTCTCATATAGACCTCTTCTATTTTCACCACTTGCACTACTTGCATTCATGGTCTGGAGAGGGCACTTTTTTTTTTACAGGTGGATAAAAGGGCAGGGGCTCAAGCCCCCTTTGCTGTCTATGTGGGCACGTCCCTGGTCCCCATTAGCACTTTCACCCATGAGTCCATGTCCTTTAATGCCACAGGCTCGCTGGGTCCTCCTGTCCATCAGACCGGCTCCATCCATTGTCCCCGTCTGCCACTGCATGCATATGAGCTTCAATTCCCCAGTTTAGCTCAGGATGACAAACAGCTAATTAATTTCCCCGATGCCAAGAGAAGCAAAGGAGACTCAAGCTGGGAAGGAAAAGACTGCCTTCAGCAAAATGAAGTGGATGTAGTAGAGATGAATTCATGGAGAGAGGCTTTCTGGTATGGTATTTGCATGAGAGCTCTGGCTGTGGCACACTGAGAATGCCTGTGTACTGTCCTCTATAGCAGTGGTTCTCAACCTGTGGGTCGGGAGTCCCCAAATTATTTTTGGGGGGTCCCCAGATGCTTAACTTAATGTGCAACGTTGTTTTCTCACTCAACAGTAAACAAACCAACATAAAGTTTAAGTGAGGGTACCTGTACATTTATAAAGTGACAATTTATGGACTTTTTTTAAAACCTCTAAAATGACAAATTAAACGTTGGACAAATTGTCTAATATTAGAGGCAGAAATTGGGAAAATATTTTCACAATATAACCGTGTTATACAAAATGGCAGGGTGAGGGGGTCCCCAGTTAAAATATGATTATTTTGGGTGTCACGGCCTGAAAAGGTTGAGAACCACTCTTCTATAACAAAAAATACTCATTAAAATGTATGCAAAATCATGCAATAATTGAACAAAAAATGTGGAATGAAGTGTGAAAGCGTCCAGCAACTACTGTCGTGAGCTGCTGACTGAAAACCTGTGTAATGTACTTTTACTTTTGTTACATTTTGATACCAATACTTTTGTACTTTTACTTAAAGGGGAAGACCACCCATTTTCAATATTGAACTATGTCATTAATATAACTCAGAGGAGTTGTGTGGAAATAGAAAAAAGTCCCCCCCCTTCTGTGTTGCCTAGAACTGGAGGATTGATTTTGGGGTTTGTATTGTAAAGTACAACGGTGTGATGTCATCAAGTTGTACTTTACAATACAAACCCCCAAATCAATCCTCCAGTTCTAGGCAACACAGAAGGGGGGAACTTTTTTTCTATTTCCACACAACTCCTCTAAGGTATACCAGTAAGACTCCCTAATCGGGAGATAAGCGACCGTCAGGTGACATGTATACACAAAGAGGGCTGTAAGTGGCATTGGTTCCTGAGTGTAGGGGGACGTGTAGACATAGTGTGTACCGATTTGTGTGATTTTAGGGCAAAATCTGTAGGAGCAGTGTCCAAAAATGTGTTTTGCAAGAATCGGCCTCATGGTGGCGCTAGAAGAGGGGCATGTGAGAAATGAGGGGTGGGGTCTCCGCGTTGCCTTGGCGGACGAATAGGTACCGGCCCCGGCTCTCCCGGACGCTCCTAGCCCGAGTTACGGCATTTTATGTGAGCTGCAGTGGAGGGGGTCCTCCACTGGGGGCGCCACCACTTTTGCATCCGTTCTGGAGCACCAGGAGTCGGTGGTCCCTGGGAATTCCCCGTGAGCAGCCCCGTTGGGGTGGTCATTTGGTCATTTTTGCACATTTGGTAATTTTTCACATCTGGGGGTCCCCCAGGGACCTGGGGGTCCCTGGAGCTCCGGGGGTCCTTGCAGGTTGTAGTTTGGCAGGCAAGGAACGTGTGTGCAAAATTTGGCATGGATCGGGGCAACGGTTGCGGAGATATGAGCAGGGCAAGAGTGTGACGTGTGAGGTGTGACAGACAGACGGAGGGAGTTACTTACACTTTGTGGTGGTTTTGATAGTAAGTGCGACCTGACGGTCGCAATTAATAATACAGTATCTGGCTTAAAGTCCTGTTCGCAATTTGGTGTTAGGGGAGTTTCTCACCTGAACTGAGTCAGTGGGTCCCTAGACATGAAAAATCACCGAGGTGCTCGTCCGCCATAGTGCCAGGAATGGCGCAATGGCCATATCAAATATGGCTGCCATCGGCTATCATGAAAATCCAACTTTTCTGTTTCTGGGTGTATATGCACATGTAATACCTCTATTTGGACTAATTGTGGTGTGGGGAATTCATTTCTGATATTGTTTTGACCATTTTGGGTGATTTGGACCTCAAAAGGTCATGGTCAAGGTCGTTTTGCTATTCGAAGACCGTGGGCCATAACTTGGCCATTGTTAGGAGTAAAAACAGGTGCAGTAGGTCTAAATCAACTAATGCTGACATGTATAATTCATTTCTGACATTGTTTTGACCATTAAGGATCATCTTGTCTTTGAAATATCAATGTCAATGCCATTTTACAAAAACGATTTTGTTCATTACTTGCACTTTTATAGTATTTTTTGTAAGTTTGTTACTATTTTATAGTAAGTTTGTTTTGTTTATAACAAAAGACATACTAGTGAGAAATACAACAAGTAAACATCAACATTTAACTTTAAAGGGGGGTTTTAAATGGGTGTTTAAATGAGCAAATAAGACTATTTACGAATAAAAGTAACAAATACAATTACACAACAAAATCACTCACAAAATTAAATAACAATTTCCCTCAAAGTGCACCATATTGTGATTGTGTGCATGCAAGTATAGTATGAGGTGTTTTTACAGGATGGATTTGTCATTGTTCCATGGCAAAATATGATGCACAGAACTCCATCAGTGTCGAGTGTCTTGCTTCAGACATGGCAGGAGTGTACTAAAGTCAAAGTGCTCCTTCCATCCATCAGAGCTTGACATTGACTTTTTGAGGCAGTTGTCCTTTGGACAAGTATATTTCCCATTCACTTGTCTGGGGACAAAAGTCACTTGTCCGGATAAAAATGTCATACATTGAAATAATAACAAAAGGACGGCTAATGACCCCCTTGCTCCCTCCACTCCATAGTATGGGCACTTGTCCCGGACAACAGGACAAGCCTTTATGTCATGTCATGTCCTGTTCCATGTTCCATTGGTTCTAGTCTTTCCTCAGGTTCCTTGGCTGTTGCAAGCAGGTGGCAAGTAATGCGCTAGAAAGGTGCCTTGTTGGTCTCAGCAGTTGTACTTCTCTGCTACCAATACTGTGTCTTGTTCTGTCAAGGTCTTTGCCTCTCCAAAGTTTGTTATATATTGTACTTGGTCAGAAGCCATAACTACATGTTTAATCCTCACCTGGCCCATGCAGTCATCTCCTGTCTCCAAGGCATACAGTATGTACCTTGATCACTGTCTTGGCTAGTGGTGCTCCAAGATGAGACTGCTTGATGCAGTGGAAGTGAGTCTCACCAGTGCCATACTGCTGCCAGATCTCCTTCATCCCCAGTGCTTGGAAATATGGGGTGTAGTATAGCAGTAATGTGAAGGAGACTGGGGTCCGCTCATAGTTCCGACATCCCATTATTCTGACCATTAGGTTAGTGAAGGTTAGGGATAGGCTTAGTTATAATGGAGGCTGTACATGATCAAGGTGTCAGCCTCCTCAATCCTATTCAAGATGTCTGGGATCTCTTCTCCACTAGCGACATCATCAACAGAGACAACAGAGCTGATAATGGTAAATGGACTGCATTTACAGTATATAGCACTCTTCTCCAAAGCGCTGTACAATGTATTTCACATTCGCCCATTAACACACACATTCAAACATACATTCACACCATGAAACCATGCAAGGTGCTCATCGGGAGCAGTTAGGGGTTCGACAAATAAGCAGGAGGCAGCCGTTCTACCTACATCGCCACAAGCTTGAATGGACACCATATTCCGAACACACAGCTGGAGAGATGTTTGTTCTCCTCAGACACCCAGAATTTGTAAAGTTGATGAGGGATGGGTCTGTCGACTCTGTTATCTCTGATGATGAGTGGCTCCCTGCAAAAGGGGCTGGAGGTGAAGAGATCCCAAAGATTGAACTAGATTGAGGAGGCTGTCACCAAGCTGCTGGTACATGTGGAGTCAACTGGCCCTATTATAACTAAACCTACCCATAACCCTAACCTAATGGAGGGCATAATGGGTCGCCAGGATTATGAGTGGACCCCAGAGAGTTGTCGTAGTGATACTTCCAAGCACTGGGGATTAAGTAGATCTGGTAGCAGTATGGCACTAGGTGTGCAGCGGCACATGCTTCTACAGCATCAAGCAGTCTCTCATCTTGGAGCACCACTAGCCAAGACAGTGATCAGGGGACATATGCCTTGGAAACTGGAGATGACTGCATGGGCCAGGTGGGGACTAAGCATGCAGCTATGGCTTCTGACCGAATACAATATCTAACAAACTTTGGAGAGGCAAAGACCTTGACAGAACAAGACACAGCATTGGTAGCAGAGAAGTACAACTGCTGAGACCAACAAGGCACCTTTCTAGTGCATGTCTTGCTACCTGCTTGCAACAGCCAAGGAACCCGAGGAAAGACTAGAACCAATGGAACATGGATGGATGCAAGGAACACTTCGACTCTCGAGGATATGGCTGCCTTGCTGATGGATAAATGGTAAATGGTGCATATATATAGCGCTTTTATCCAAAGCGCTTTACAGAAATTGTGCATTACATTCACCCACACATTCATACACCGGTGGCGGAGGAAACCATGCAAGGCACCAACCAGCTCACCGGGAGCAATGTGGGGTTCAGAGTCTTGCCCAAGGACCCTTCGACATTAACTCAGGGGGAGCCCGGATTCGAACTGGGAACCCTTCGGGAACCCTTCGTGCTCTAATAACGGTTTCTCTACCCCTGAGCTATGCCGCCCCAATATCGGTGCATATTTTGCCATGGAACAATGGCAAATACATCCTGTAAAAACACATCATACAGTACTAACTTGGATGCACACAATCACAATATGGTGCACTTTGAGGGAAATTGTTATTTAATTTTGTGTGTGCTTTTGTGTGTGATTTTTATTTGTCACTTTTATTCGTAAATAGTCTTATTTGCTCATTTAAACACCCATTTTAAACCCCCCTTTAAAGTTAAATGTGGATGTTCACTTGTTGTATTTCTCACTAGTATGTCTTTTGTTATAAACAAAACAAACTTACTATAAAATAGTAACAAACTTACAAAAAATACTATAAAAGTGCAAGTAATGAACAAAATCGTTTTTGTAAAATGGCATTGACATTGATATTTCAAAGACAAGATGACCCTTAATGGTCAAAACTATGTCAGAAATGAATTATACATGTCAGCATTAGTTGATTTAGACCTACTGCACCTGTTTTTACTCCTAACAATGGCCAAGTTATGGCCCACGGTCTTCGGAATAGCAAAATGACCTTGACCATGACCTTTTGAGGTCCAAATCACCCAAAATGGTCAAAACAATATCAGAAATGAATTCCCCACACCACAATTAGTCCAAATAGAGGTATTACATGTGCATATACACCCAGAAACAGAAAAGTTGGATTTTCATGATAGCCGATGGCAGCCATATTTGATATGGCCATTGCGCCATTCCTGGCACTATGGCGGACGAGCACCTCGGTGATTTTTCATGTCTAGGGACCCACTGACTCAGTTCAGGTGAGAAACTCCCCTAACACCAAATTGCGAACAGGACTTTAAGCCAGATACTGGACTATAATGACATAGTTCAATATTGAAAATGGGTGGTCTTCCCCTTTAAAGGACGATTTCACCACTTTTCAACCTATCTTCATATAATTGGTCCTCAATAATGTTCATGATAAATTAGCATATTTTTTCCCCCTACTTGGTCTGTGTCTCAGTGGAAGGCTGTGTGTGGGCAGGTCAGAAACCCATCATCTTGTGACATCATCGATGGGGATTGTGGAAGCCATTGTTCTTTCGATAATAACAATCAACAAATCAAATATCTTTTTAAATATTGTTGTGGGCTCGCCTGGAAGGCGAGCACACGTATGTTATCTTCATTATTTATTTATTGTGGGCTCGCCAGTACCTGGCGAGCACACTTTAGATCTTGTCATTATTGTGGGCTCGCCTAAAGGCGAGCACACTTTAGATATTGTCATTATTTATTTATTTATTTATCTAGTAAGTAGACGGGAACTTCGGTTCCTTTCTACTCCTACATACTTAGTGAGAAAATGAAAATAAAAACATCAATGTGTTCAGTTTACAGTGGCGAAGTGTGCTATTATTTTTTATAGCAATCGGCCAAATGGTGGCGCTGTAGGAAGCCTTCGAAAGTGCGATCTTTGAACAGGTATAGCTCATGCTGTGTTATACATACAGCCATGAAACCTGTATACACTTATGCGTCTCCTCATGCCGAACAACTTTTACCCTCTAACTTTTGACCTCTGACCTTTAGGTCTCCCACAATTCGGAATTATATGAAAAACAGTAAAAATCTATCTCCTCCTGGGATTTTCGCGTCAAGTGCACGAAACTTTTTTCACATGAACTTTGGACCAATACCTATACAGTCTATGTGGTGAGAAGTTTGTACGTTAAACCATTAATTTTTAATAATTCAATTCATATTGCGGTTTTATGCAAATTATTATTCTGCCTCTAAATCAAACATGCAAAGTGTTACGTTCATGGCATTTGGCAAACATGTAGAGGTTTAGTCCAAATATCACTGAAACCAATCTTATTCCAATTGGCCAAAGGGGGGCGCTATACGAAGCGTTTGAAAATTCAAACTTCAAACGGGCATAAGTCTTGACTCGTTTCGTTTGAAGACATGCAACTTGTTACACGCGTGCTTTGACTCAAGCGGAAGACATCTGTGTCGTTGTTAAGTAAGCTCCGCCCTTAGATTTTCCGCCAATTTGAGCAGTTTGTAAAACGCGTAAACCCGCTTTTATTCTGAAATTTTCGCGTCACGTGCACAAAACTTTTTTTACGTGAACTTTGGACCGATATCTAAAGATCTGTCAGATCGGATTTCTTTAAAATTTAAACATGCTTTTTTAAATAATTCAATGAATATTGCATTTTTATGCAAATTATTCTTCTGCCTCTAAATCATACATACAAAGTAGCATGTTCATGGCATTTGGCAAAGATGTAGAGTGTTATTTCAAATATCACTAAAACCAATCATACCCCAATTGGCCAAAGGGGGGCGCTATATCATTTTGAGCAGTTTGTGAAACGCTTAAAACCGTTTTTATTCTAGGATTTCTTTTTAGCAATTTGCATGAAACATTCTACACGCAATCTAAGGACCTTTATCTAACATGCCTATGAAGTGCATACAATAAAATAATAAAATAATAATAATAAATATAGCTGCAAGCAGCGATAAAGTGGCCAAAGCCAAAAACACCTCAAATCATGAACACAGCCTGGGATGTTCGTGAAATCTTGCAAGCACATTCCCAATAGGTCAAGAAACAGATACCACCCTTCTATCATTGGCCTGTTATAGCGCCACCAGCGGGTCAACTTTTGCATAACATTTTTGGAAAAAATGGACCAAACTTTGACGTCAGTAACGTCAAAGAGAGCACTGCCTGCGATCTTGACATTTTGTACTTTTATAGCCATTGTTTTCTGGCTAGAAGCGAGCCCACAATTGTTTCGAAGGAACAATATTTTTCTAGTTGTGGGCTCGCCTATAAGGCGAGCACACTTTAGATATTGTCATTATTTATTTATCTATCAGGCAGGCATATCAAGTATCAAAAAACTTCGGTTCCTTTCTACTCCTACATACTTAGTGAGAAAATGAAAATAAAAACATCAATGTGTTCAGTTTACAGTGGCGAAGTGTGCTATTACTTTTTACAGCAATCGGCCAAATGGTGGCGCTGTAGGAAGCCTTCGAAAGTGCGAACTTTGAACAGGTATAGCTCATGCTGTGTTTGAGGTACAGGCATGAAACCTGTATACACGTATGCGTCTCCTCATGCCGAACAACTTTTAGCCTCTGACTTTTGACCTCTGACCTTTAGATCTCCCACAATTCGGAATTATATGAAAAACAGTAAAAATCTCCTCCTGGGTTTTTTTCGATACGCGCACAAAACTTTTTTCACATGAACTTTGGACCAATACGGTCAAACTAATCTCGGCGGATTTCTTTTAAAGTGAAATATAATTTTTTAATAATTCAATAAATATTGCAGTTTTATGCAAATTATTCTTCGGCCTCTAAATCATACATGCAAAGTTACACGTTCATGGCATTTGGCAAAGATGTAGAGGGTTAGTCAAGGTATCACTGAAACCAATTTTATTCCAATCGGCCAAAGGGGGGCGCTATACGAAGCGTCTGAAAATTCAAACTTCAAACGGGCATACGTCATGACTCGTTTCGTTTGAAGACATGCAACTTGTTACACGCGTGCTTTGACTCAAGCGGAAGACATCTGTGTCGTTGTTAAGTAAGCTCCGCCCTTCGATTTTCCGCCACTTTGAGCAGTTTGTAAAACGCGTAAACCCGCTTTTATTCTGGAATTTTCGCGTCACGTGCACAAAACTTTTTTTACGTGAACTTTGGACCGATATCTAAAGATCTGTCAGATCGGATTTCTTTAACATTGAAACATGCTTTTTTAAATAATTCAAACAATATTGCATTTTTATGCAAATTATTCTTCTGCCTCTAAAACATACAAGCAAAGTCACATTTTCATGACAAAATAGTGTAGAGGGTTAGTTCAAATATCACTGAAACCAATCTTACCCCAAATGGCCAAAGGGGGGCGCTATATAATTTTGAGCAGTTTGTAAAACGCTTAAACCCGTTTTTATTCTAGGATTTTTTTTGCAATTTGCATGAAACATTCTACACGCAATCTAAGGACCTTTATCTAACATGCCTATGAAGTGCACACAAAAAAATTATAAAATAATAATAATAAATATAGCTGCAAGCAGCGATAAAGTGTCCAAAGCCAAAAACACCTCAAATCATGAACACAGCCTGGGATGTGCGTGAAATCTTGCAAGCACATTCCCAATAGGTCAAGGAACAGATACCAACCTTCTCACATTGGCCTGTTATAGCGCCACCAGCGGGTCAACTTTTGCACAACACATTTTTGGAACAAAATGGACCAATCTTTGACGTCAGTAACGTCAAAGAGAGCACTGCCTGCGATCTTGACATTTTGTGCTTTTATAGCCATTGTTTTCTGGCTTGAAGCGAGCCCACAATTGTTTCGAAGGAACAATATTTTTCTAGTGACAATATCTAACCGTCATATCAAGTTCTCCTCAAAACTTCGGTTCCTTTCTACTCCTACATACTTAGACAGAAAATGAAAATAAAAACATCAATGTGTTCAGCTTACAGTGGCGAAGTGTGCTATTATTTTTTACAGCAATCGGCCAAATGGTGGCGCTGTAGGAAGCCTTCGAAAGTGCGAACTTTGAACAGATAGAGCTCATGCTCTGTTATACGTACAGTCATGAAACCTGTATACACATATGCGTCTCCTCATGCCGAACAACTTTTACCCTCTAACTTTTGACCTCTGACCTTTAGATCCCCCAGAATTTTGAATTATATAAAAAACAGTAAAAATCTATCTCCTCCTGGGATTTTTGCGTTACGCACACAAAACTTTTTTCACATGAACTTTGGACCAATACGGTCAAACTAGTCTGGTCGGATTTATTTTAAAGTGAAATATAATTTTTTAATAATTCAATAAATATTGCTGTTTTATGCAAATTATTCTTCAGCCTCTAAATCATACATGCAAAGTTACACGTTCATGGCATTTGGCAAAGATGTGGAGGGTTAGTCAAAGTATCACTGAAACCAATTTTATTCCAATCGGCCAAAGGGGGGCGCTATACGAAGCGTCTGAAAATTCAAACTTCAAACGGGCATAAGTCATGACTCGTTTTGTTTGAAGACATGCAACTTGTTACACGCGTGCTTTGACTCAAGCGGAAGACATCTGTGTCGTTGTTAAGTAAGCTCCGCCCTTCAATTTTCCGCCATTTTGAGCAGTTTGTAAAATGCGTAAACCCGCTTTTATTCTGGAATTTTCGCGTCACGTGCACAAAACTTTTTTTACGTGAACTTTGGACCGATATCTAAAGATCTGTCAGATCGGATTTCTTTAACATTGAAACATGTTTTTTTTAAATAATTCAAACAATATTGCATTTTTATGCAAATTATTCTTCTGCCTCTAAAACAGTATGCAAAGTCACATTTTCATGACAAAATAGTGTAGAGGGTTAGTTCAAATATCACTGAAACCAATCTTACCCCAAATGGCCAAAGGGGGGCGCTATATCATTTTGAGCAGTTTGTAAAACGCTTAAACCCGTTTTTATTCTAGGATTCTTTTTGCAATTTGCATGAAACATTCTACACGCAATCTAACCACCTTTATCTAACATGCCTATGAAGTGCACACAAAAAAATTATAAAATAATAATAATAAATATAGCTGCAAGCAGCGATAAAGTGGCCAAAGCCAAAAACACCTCAAATCATGAACACAGCCTGGGATGTGCGTGAAATCTTGCAAGCACATTCCCAATAGGTCAAGGAACAGATACCAACCTTCTCACATTGGCCTGTTATAGCGCCACCAGCGGGTCAACTTTTGCACAACACATTTTTGGAACAAAATGGACCAATCTTTGACGTCAGTAACGTCAAAGAGAGCACTGCCTGCGATCTTGACATTTTGTGCTTTTATAGCCATTGTTTTCTGGCTTGAAGCGAGCCCACAATTGTTTCGAAGGAACAATATTTTTCTAGTTTATTTATCTATCAGGCAGGCAATCAGTAGACGGGAACTTCGGTTCCTTTCTACTCCTACATACTTAGTGAGAAAATGAAAATAAAAACATCAATGTGTTCAGCTTACAGTGGTGAAGTGTGCTATTATTTATTATAGCAATCGGCCAAATGGTGGCGCTGTAGGAAGCCTTCGAAAGTGCGAACTTTGAACAGGTATAGCTCATGCTGTGTTTGAGGTACAGCCATGAAACCTGTATACACTTATGCGTCTCCTCATGCCGAACAACTTTTACCCTCTAACTTTTGACCTCTGACCTTTAGGTCTCCCACAATTCGGAATTATATGAAAAACAGTAAAAATCTATCTCCTCCTGGGTTTTTTTTCGATACGCGCACAAAACTTTTTTCACATGAACTTTGGACCAATACGGTCAAACTAATCTCGGCGGATTTTTTTTAAAGTGAAATATAATTTTTTAATAATTTAATCAATATTGCGGTTTTATGCAAATTATTCTTCGGCCTCTAAATCATACATGCAAAGTTACACGTTCATGGCATTTGGCAAAGATGTGGAGGGTTAGTCAAAGTATCACTGAAACCAATTTTATTCCAATCGGCCAAAGGGGGGCGCTATACGAAGCGTCTGAAAATTCAAACTTCAAACGGGCATAAGTCATGACTCGTTTCGTTTGAAGACATGCAACTTGTTACACGCGTGCTTTGACTCAAGCGGAAGACATATGTGTCGTTGTTAAGTAAGCTCCGCCCTTCAATTTTCCGCCATTTTGAGCAGTTTGTAAAATGCGTAAACCCGCTTTTATTCTGGAATTTTCGCGTCACGTACACAAAACTTTTTTTACGTGAACTTTGGACCGATATCTAAAGATCTGTCAGATCGGATTTCTTTAACATTGAAACATGCTTTTTTAAATAATTCAAACAATATTGCATTTTTATGCAAATTATTCTTCTGCCTCTAAAACATACATGCAAAGTCACATTTTCATGACAAAATAGTGTAGAGGGTTAGTTCAAATATCACTGAAACCAATCTTACCCCAAATGGCCAAAGGGGGGCGCTATATAATTTTGAGCAGTTTGTAAAACGCTTAAACCCGTTTTTATTCTAGGATTTTTTTTGCAATTTGCATGAAACATTCTACACGCAATCTAAGGACCTTTATCTAACATGCCTATGAAGTGCACACAAAAAAATTATAAAATAATAATAATAAATATAGCTGCAAGCAGCGATAAAGTGGCCAAAGCCAAAAACACCTCAAATCATGAACACAGCCTGGGATGTGCGTGAAATCTTGCAAGCACATTCCCAATAGGTCAAGGAACAGATACCAACCTTCTCACATTGGCCTGTTATAGCGCCACCAGCGGGTCAACTTTTGCACAACACATTTTTGGAACAAAATGGACCAATCTTTGACCTCAGTAACGTCAAAGAGAGCACTGCCTGCGATCTTGACATTTTGTGCTTTTATAGCCATTGTTTTCTGGCTTGAAGCGAGCCCACAATTGTTTCGAAGGAACAATATTTTTCTAGTGACAATATCTAACCGTCATATCAAGTTCTCCTCAAAACTTCGGTTCCTTTCTACTCCTACATACTTAGACAGAAAATGAAAATAAAAACATCAATGTGTTCAGCTTACAGTGGCGAAGTGTGCTATTATTTTTTACAGCAATCGGCCAAATGGTGGCGCTGTAGGAAGCCTTCGAAAGTGCGAACTTTGAACAGATAGAGCTCATGCTCTGTTATACGTACAGTCATGAAACTTGTATACACGTATGCGTCTCCTCATGCCGAACAACTTTTGCGCTCTGACTTTTGACCTCTGACCTTTAGATCCCCCAGAATTTTGAATTATATAAAAAACAGTAAAAATCTATCTCCTCCTGGGATTTTTGCGTTACGCGCACAAAACTTTTTTCACATGAACTTTGGACCAATACGGTCAAACTAGTCTCGGCGGATTTCTTTTAAAGTGAAATATAATTTTTTAATACTTCAATCAATATTGCGGTTTTATGCAAATTATTCTTCAGCCTCTAAATCATACATGCAAAGTTACACGTTCATGGCATTTGGCAAAGATGTGGAGGGTTAGTCAAAGTATCACTGAAACCAATTTTATTCCAATCGGCCAAAGGGGGGCGCTATACGAAGCGTTTGAAAATTCAAACTTCAAACGGGCATAAGTCATGACTCGTTTTGTTTGAAGACATGCAACTTGTTACACGCGTGCTTTGACTCGAGCGGAAGACATCTGTGTCGTTGTTAAGTAAGCTCCGCCCTTCGATTTTCCGCCATATTGAGCAGTTTGTAAAACGCGTAAACCCGCTTTTATTCTGGAATTTTCGCTCCACGTGCACAAAACTTTTTTTACGTGAACTTTGGACCGATATCTAAAGATCTGTCAGATCGGATTTCTTTAAAATTGAAACATGCTTTTTAAAATAAATTCAATGAATATTGCAGTTTTATGCAAATTATTCTTCTGCCTCTAAATCATACATGCAAAGTAACATGTTCATGGCATTTGGCAAAGATGTAGAGTGTTAGTCCAAATATCACTAAAACCAATCTTACCCCAATTGGCCAAAGGGGGGCGCTATATCATTTTGAGCAGTTTGTGAAACGCTTAAACCCGTTAGGATTTTTTTTTTGCAATTTGCATGAAACATTCTACACACAATCTAAGGACCTTTATCTAATATGCCTATGAAGTGCACACACACACAAAAATTATAATAATGAATATAGCTGCAAGCAGCGATAAAGTGGCCAAAGCCAAAAACACCTCAAATCATGAACACAGCCTGCAATGTGCGTGAAATCTTGCAAGCACATTCCCAATAGGTCAAGGAACAGATACCACCCTTCTTACATTGGCCTGTTATAGCGCCACCAGCGGGTCAACTTTTGCACAACACATTTTTGGAACAAAATGGACCAATCGTTGACGTCAGTAACGTCAAAGAGAGCACTGCCTGCGATCTTGACATTTTGTACTTTTATAGCCATTGTTTTCTGGCTTGAAGCGAGCCCACAATTGTTTCGAAGGAACAATATTTTTCTAGTTTATCTATCAGGCAGGCAGTCATATCAAGTATCAAAAAACTTCGGTTCCTTTCTACTCCTACATACTTAGTGAGAAAATGAAAATAAAAACATCAATGTGTTCAGTTTACAGTGGCGAAGTGTGCTATTACTTTTTACAGCAATCGGCCAAATGGTGGCGCTGTAGGAAGCCTTCGAAAGTGCGAACTTTGAACAGGTATAGCTCATGCTGTGTTATACATACAGCCATGAAACCTGTATACACTTATGCGTCTCCTCATGCCGAACAACTTTTACCCTCTAACTTTTGACCTCTGACCTTTAGGTCTCCCACAATTCGGAATTATATGAAAAACAGTAAAAATCTATCTCCTCCTGGGTTTTTTTTGTTACGCGCACAAAACTTTTTTCACATGAACTTTGGACCAATACGGTCAGATTTATCTCGGCGGATTTCTTTTAAAGTGAAATATCATTTTCTAATAATTTATCAATATTGCGGTTTTATGCAAATTATTCTTCGGCCTCTAAATCATACATGCAAAGTTACACGTTCATGGCATTTGGCAAAGATGTGGAGGGTTAGTCAAAGTATCACTGAAACCAATTTTATTCCAATTGGCCAAAGGGGGGCGCTATACGAAGCGTCTGAAAATTCAAACTTCAAACGGGCTTAAGTCATGACTCGTTTCGTTTGAAGACATGCAACTTGTTACACGCGTGTTTTGACTCAAGCGGAAGACATCTGTGTCGTTGTTAAGTAAGCTCCGCCCTTCAATTTTCCGCCACTTTGAGCAGTTTGTAAAACGCGTAAACCCGCTTTTATTCTGGAATTTTCGCGTCACGTGCACAAAACTTTTTTTACGTGAACTTTGGACCGATATCTAAAGATCTGTCAGATCGGATTTCTTTAACATTGAAACATGCTTTTTTAAATAATTCAAACAATATTGCATTTTTATGCAAATTATTCTTCTGCCTCTAAAACATACATGCAAAGTCACATTTTCATGACAAAATAGTGTAGAGGGTTAGTTCAAATATCACTGAAACCAATCTTACCCCAAATGACCAAAGGGGGGCGCTATATAATTTTGAGCAGTTTGTAAAACGCTTAAACCCGTTTTTATTCTAGGATTTTTTTTGCAATTTGCATGAAACATTCTACACGCAATCTAAGGACCTTTAACTAACATGCCTATGAAGTGCACACAAAAAAATTATAAAATAATAATAATAAATATAGCTGCAAGCAGCGATAAAGTGGCCAAAGCCAAAAACACCTCAAATCATGAACACAGCCTGGGATGTGCGTGAAATCTTGCAAGCACATTCCCAATAGGTCAAGGAACAGATACCAACCTTCTCACATTGGCCTGTTATAGCGCCACCAGCGGGTCAACTTTTGCACAACACATTTTTGGAACAAAATGGACCAATCTTTGACGTCAGTAACGTCAAAGAGAGCACTGCCTGCGATCTTGACATTTTGTGCTTTTATAGCCATTGTTTTCTGGCTTGAAGCGAGCCCACAATTGTTTCGAAGGAACAATATTTTTCTAGTTTATCTATCAGTCAGTCAGTATCTCCTCAAAACTTTGGCGCGCTTCATCTCTTAAACGCTTACACCTTTCAACACCATTCAAATTTTTATGTGTTCAGCTTACTGAGGACACGTGTGCTTGTATTTTTCGTTTTGAAATGTTTTGTAGTATAAATATAAAAAAATAAAAATGTTTAACTTTAAGCACCCAATGCATTTCCAATGGGTTTAGTGAGTGGGGACAGAGTGGAGAGAAGGATAATAGACCCATGTTTATGTTAAGGCGCTGTGGCTGCAGTGTTCACACTTCAGATATGCTATCTATATCATTGCGTTCACACAGGTCTGCTCTCTGATTTGATCCAAATGTCTAAGCTGTGTGATGTATAAAACTATAGTTATAGTTAAAACTATAAATAAATGTCCCTCTCCACTCTACTGATTACACAGCTGTGATCAAGAATCAAGTCCGGGCGATGGGATGTAAATCCCATAGCCATATATCCTAGAGCCCGCAGGGACAGTCAGCCATATTAGTGGTTGTTGTTGGTTGTCAGGGAGATATCAAAACCAATGCATTTCCAAGTCAGATCCACAAACACAATAAAAGCCATGCTCCACTCCTCAGTCTGGAGTGGCCACATAGAAGAACGCCTTGGTTATAGACATAGTGGAGGACAGATGTGATCTGGGATTGTTAGCCTACAGTATATGCACTCAATATACTCCACTACAGTTGGAGTCCATTTGACAGTTGCTGGTTCCCAAACACAGAATCAAAAATGTAGATCTAGAACACATAGAATATGTACAGTACAGTAAGGTTCAGTAGAGTACAGTAAAAGTACAGTAAGGTTCAGTAGAGTACAGTAAAGTACAGTAAGGTACAGAAAGGTACAGTACAGTAAGGTACAGTAGAGTACAGTACAGTAAGGTACAGTAAAGTACAATACAGTACAGTAAGGTACAGTAGAGTACAGTAAAGTACAATAAAGTACAGTAAAGTAGAATAAAGTACAGTAAGGTACAGTGGAGTACAGTAAAGTACAGTAGAGTACAGTAAAGTACAGTATAGTAAGGTACAGTAGAGTACAGTACAGTAAGGTACAGTACGGTACAGTAGAGTACAGTATAGTATAGTACAGTAAGGTACAGTACAGTACAGTAAGGTACAGTAGAGTACAGTACAGTAAGGTACAGTAGAGTACAGTAAAGTACAGTAAGTTACAGTAGAATACAGTAAAGTACAGTACAGTAGAGTACAGTAAAGTACAGTAAGTTACAGTACAGTACAGTACAGTACAGTACAGTACAGTACAGTAAGGTGCAGTACAGTATAGTAAGGTACAGTACAATACTGTAAGGTACTGTACCTTACAGTACCTTAAAGTATCCTATTTGTTGGGTTGGAATCGAGCCCACACTGTTTCGAAGGAACAGTATTTCTAGTTTTAAAAGAAATCTGTCAAACGATGACGTCACAAGATGATGGGTTTCTGAACTACCTACAGCTCTCCCAAGAGACTTGGACCGAGTAGAAAAAAATTGTGCTATTTTATTATGAACATTATTGTGAGGACTAATTAAGATAGGTTGAAAAGTGGCAAAATCGCCCTTTAAGTAAATATAGGGCTATATATGTTTTAACTTGTAACAGAGTGTTTCTACCTTGCAGTATTTATACTGCAATTTTACTTAAATAAAACATTTTCCCTCCTCTGGGAATAAATGTTGTTTTACCTGTTGGACTGATATCTGGGAGTAAGGTTTGGGGTAAATAGCCCCCCAAACCCCACCTACCCCGCACGCCCCAGACTAATAAGCCCTTTTGCAAATCCCGCCCCATTCTGCCCTTTAGCATGTAGCCCACGCACACTCCGGTCTTATATAAGGGTCATTTGTGTACGGTGTGATGTCATACTGATGTCAGCAGTGTGACAGGAGATAAGCGACCAACGGTCGCTTATCTCCCGATTAGGGAGTCTTACTGGTAATATGTATACGTACAATATATGTTATGCCCATACATGGAGATCCCTATCTGAACCAGCCACACAGATATGGGCCATGCCTTTGCCATCTGGCCAGTGATATACTGTATATCAATGACATCAGGGATCTTCATATATGGGCATAAAAGGGATACCCATATATGGACTGTCACTGTGATATCACCTGTGATGTCACAGTGACAGTATGAATATCCAGGGTTAGATTTTTGATGAGGTGATGTCACGTGACATCACTTCCTGTACTGACTGAAAGACGGACAAGCTACGACTTCCTGTACTGACGGACAAGCTACGACATTTTAGCCTGATACTTCAGTCCGCACATCACCACCCCCTGCTGGTGGGTGGTGTGTAGTGTGGACTGAACCCGGAGATATTTTAATCTATTTCAAGCGCGCCCAAAGAGTGGGCGCATTGAATGGGCCAATCAGGGTTGTATGCTTGGGGCACGTGGTTTGGCTGCTCCGGTCCCAGCCCCCTCCAAACAGAGCTCTTCTGCCCACGTCAGAGCAGTGTAGGGC
>NC_137832.1:16112860-16322860 GCF_963921795.1 Nannobrachium achirus
GTGAATCAATGGCTTTGACTGTCTGTTGGCAAATTGGATGTTGGATCAAATATGAACACCATCATATCAATAAGACAGAAAACATTGACATTTAGCAGCACTACACAACAAATTCCCCCAAGGAGGTGTTGAGGGTATGCATTTTGGGTCCATTTTGAATATGCATTGATTCGAGGATTCAATTGATTCCATTGACGTTTCACTGTGCTATACATGCCATTTAAATACACAGCCAAACCCAAAGCCCATTCATAAATCTCGAGCCCCAGACACTCACTAATAGGGGTGTAACGATATAGTAACTGAATAGAAAAATCGACTTTGATTTGCAATGATCTACTATATCGTTTGCAAAAGCAGAATATCGTGCCGTTTTGGCTTTGTATCGTATCGTATCGTTTTAAAATGCGGTAATCGGTATCGAATCGTTTTGCAATGCAAATAATTGATTGTATGGAAAGTGTTTGTGCCTTGTATTTGGCAATTTTAAGAGGGAAATTGAAAAAGAGGGGTCTAACTACCTTTCCATTCCATACAGTCTTGGTCTATCGATAAATGTGTGTATGTATCTCTGTGTTCATGTCAAGGTGGGTTTGTCCATATGTGTTGAAATATAATGTCCATGTATTTGCTAGATAATCACAGCATTTACTTCCATAATAACAGATTTTTTTACACGTTTTACACAGATTTAATTTCTTTGTTAAAATATATCGTTACACCCTTACTCACTCACTCCGCCGCCGCGTCACTCAGGAGACTCGAGGATGTGACGCTTGCTTGCCGTGGTGCCTGACAGATTAGTGAAAGCTGAGACAATATGACGCGCCGCGCGCCTGGTGAAGTTGAGACGATGTGTTTCAGACTGTGCACGGTTACTTCACCGCCACCACTGATGTAACCGTGATGTAACAGCCAGGCTGTTTATCTGTTTTTGTCAGATCTCTCCTGCAATCTGGAGGAAAGAGACGACTGGAGGGCATGGGAGTGATGTGCTAAATAACACTGTACCTTGTCTCTATCGGGAGGCTCTGGAACAACTAGAGCCTGTTTCTTGACCTGAAAAAATATCTGAAAATGTCTTCTAAATCTAAACTGTTTTCTGAAAAGCTATTGAAAAATAGCAGATATACAAGCTCACAGCGCGGCACCGAGTGCCGCGCTGCGAGCTTGTAGATCTGCTTGTCATGAAAATGTGTGCAAATCTTTGAATATATGTATTTTCAAAGCGAACGTTTGTAACTCACATTTTGCTTCTGGGTGGTACCTGGAACTAAATATTTTGAGATGCGCGTCCGTGGCCAAATACATGTCATTTTGGGGGTCCTTGACATGAAAAGGTTCGAGAACCACTGACATAGTAGTCTCTCAAGAACAGACTAACTAAGCTCCAATTAAGTGAAAAGGAGCTTTTCTTTGACGATGGCTGGCCAGATTGCTGACATAGAAACATAGTTTTTTCAAAAAACCTTAGAAGGATTCAAAAGACACTTATAGAATCGGGTCAAAATTATAATTTTCACAATTTTTCAAAAATAGCAGATCTACAAGATCGCAGCGCGACACTCGGTGCCGCGCTGTGAGCTTGTATATCTGCTATTTGTCAATAGTTAAAGCATAAAATAATGATACACAGTAATGTGTACCCGTTCTAAATGGGTTAAAAAAAGAACTAAAGTAGTGAAAACAGCCGATCTACAAGCACACAACGCCCCTCGCATCGCAAGGCGTTGTGTGCTTGTAGATCTGCTGTTTTCACTACTTTTGTGCGGCGGCCTTGTATGATGAAGCAGGGCTTTACTTTGCGAAAAAAGACTTTGAGCACCACAGATAAAGAAACATACCGTCGTTGTCGGGTGGAAACCTCGTATCTCCAAGTTTCAAATGTGTATGTTTTTTTTTCGTGTCTTCTTATTTTTTCACTCTCAAAAAGCGCCTGCAATGTAGTGCATTTGAAACTGCTTTGCAGTGCACATCATGGGGTGATCACTGCTTGCCTCCTGTGAATAGTTTCATTTTTATTTTTTATTTATTTTCTGTTTATTTCGTTGCTGAGTGAGGTCAACAGACAAAGTGACTGAGTGAGAGAGATGAAAAAAACCTGGGTGAAATGTGTCAATCTCAACAGGAAATAATGGTATTTGACCACGGACCTCCATCTCACAATATCTTGTTCCAGGGACCCCCCTGAAAGAAAGATTTGAGCAAATGTTCATGTTTTTCAAAAATAGCAGATCTACAAGCTCATAGCGCAGCACCGTGTGCCGCGCTATGAGCTTGTAGATCTGCTATTTTTGAATAGCCAAAGTACAAAATATAATGGTTAAAGTGGTTACGTGACACAGATGCATTTCTCGATCTTAATAGGTTAAAGAAAAGAGGGAAAGAGATCTCAATGGGAAACTAACTGGCCTAATTCACCACTCACTGCTGTGGCCGGCTTTATACAAGAGGTAATTAAACACTTAAACCCTGTATGGTCGACCGTGGTCCCACAGGGCTCGATACTAGGTCCGCTCCGTGTACTGTAGGTAACCTATACACCAGGGGTCTTCAACGTTTTCAGGCCAAGGACCCCTTAGTTGAGAGAGAGAGATGAAGCAGGGACCCCCACAACCTTTTCATAGATTTCATATAGTTTCGTCGTTTGACAGCACAATCATCAGTATATTTTGGATTCATGTCTATTTGTGTTTTTAGATATTTAACCACTTGAACTTAGTAAACTTGACTTTTCACTCTGTACTCTGCTCTTTATCCCCTCTACACCAAATCTTTACCGAAAATAGCCGATCTACAAGCTCACAACACCTCGCGCTGCGGGGCGTTGTGAGCTTAGATCTGCTATTTGTGGCTAAAGTTCTCAGGATATGGACGCTAGGGTTCAAGTCCATGCATATAAAAGAAATAGGAAAAAAGTTTCTATCACACAAACATTTGGAGGACCCCCTGTAGTAACTCTGAGGACCCCCTAGGGGTCCCGGACCCCCTGTTGAAGACCCTTGCTCTACACTAGAGGTCTTCAACAGGGGGCCCAGGACCCGGGACCCCTAGGGTTTTTTTTTTTTTACATTAACCACTTGGAACCCTAGCATTCTGAGGAGAACTTTAGCCAAAAATAGCAGCTATTTTCAGCAAAGAGGATTTGGTGTAGACCGGAAAAAAGCAGACTAAATATAGTGAAAGGTCAAGTTTACTAAGTATTGATGGTTTAGAGGTTAAATGTCTGAAAATACACATTAACATGAATCCAACATACACTGATTGACACTGCTGTCAAACAAGTCTATGAATCTATCCATATGAAATCTACTAAAAAGGTCTGGACACAATTTTATACAATATGTATGTTGGGGTCCCTGCTTCATCTCTCTCTGTCAGTCCTTGGCCCTTAAAAACGTTAAGGTATGACCCCTGCTCTACACGGAATATCTTTACCGACCTACAAGCCTCACAACGCCACGCAGTGCTTGCTGATCTGCTATCTTTGCAATGTTTGTCCCAGAACAGGGATGCTAGGGTTCAAGTTGTTTTAACGAGCTAATCACCTACATTTAACCAGTAAGACTCCCAAATCAGGAGATAAGCGACCGTGAGGTCGTATACGCAAACTTTAGAAGGCAATGGTAGCCAATCAAGAGGGAATATGGGAAATGGGACAGATCCATGCTGATGACATGACTTTAGAGATACTGTGTACCGCTTTGCGTGAGAAATGAGGGCTGGAAGTTGTGGTTTGGCAGCCAAGGAGTGTGTGTGCAAAGTTTGGATAGGGGCAACGGTGGCGGATATATGAGCAGGGCAAAAGTGTGATGTGACATGACGGACAGATCGACTGACTGACTGCACAGCCGGATAGTAACTGCGACCTGACAGTCGCAACAAGACATAGAAGTCTAATAATACAATCTCTGTCTATCAATAGTATGTTGGTATGCAGTTTTGGACGTGGATGAAGAGTGTTGTGGCAAAGCTGCACTACACCAGTCCTGTGTGCATGCATGCATTAGGGCATTAACGAATAGTGATTTTTAGTATTCGAATTATTCGACCTCAAAGTATTCGAATAGTCGAATATTCGACAGGACTGACCAAACAGTCAAATATTAAGTAAGCAAGAGGCGAACATTGTGAAAATAGCCGATCTACATGCATGTAGATCTGCTATTTTCACAATATTTATCTGCGGAATCGAGTCACATTAAATGTAATATCTACAATTCCAAGTGCTTGTCAGGGTGGGGGTCCCCAGTTTAAATATGTTTATTTTGGGGGTCAAGGCCTAAAATAGTTTGAGAACCCCTGGTATAGAGCATTAACAAATTCATCCACCAGGGGCATTGACAACCCATTCTTACGACTTCCTATCTAGCCAAGCTTTATAAACTAGGCTATATATATTTTTTAAGAGAAAACAATACGAAAATAAAAAAAAGCGAAAATTCGACTTCGGTGAACAACGTCGAATAGTGACTTTGATATTCGAATATTCGAATATTTGGTGAATGCCCTAGCATGCATGTCCTAGTGCGGAGAAAGTCTGCATCTCATTTGGTAAAATGAAAATTGTGATTCTTTACCAACAACAAAAGTTCTTTACAAGAACACATGCACCCACACACACATTTATTTTTAACATGCATAGATTTTCAACTACTATCCAACTTTCACGCTCCACTTGTTTCATGATTCTCACGTATTGCATGAGTTGTGAACGACCTTCTTTTTGTACGTATACTATATGCATGATATGCACATATACGTGCACGCACGGACGCGCGTGTACAAACACACACACGCACGCACGCACGCACGCACGCACGCACGCACACGCACACACACACACACACACACACACACACACACACACACACACACACACACACACACACACACACACACACACACACACACACACACACACACACACACACACACACACACACACACACAGGCATAGAAGTGGCATCATGAAGCTGAGCCATCTCAGATGAAAGTCTCATCTCAATACATTTCTTCTAATTCGCCGAACACAAACACACAGTTAGTATACGCCTCTACTGTATGTCGGCTGGTTAGTTCATCCCCAAAATGACTTTTTTTTTTATCGATTACTCACCCCATTTTGTTTGTGTCCCATTCCTAAGCCGATAATTTGAGGAGACTCTTTGTGTCTCCATAGGGAACCATTGCTGGTCATCAAATTATTATCTTAGGAATGTGTCAAAAACGAAATATCCATGAATTCATGTCTCCATGGGGTGAGTAATCGATAGAAAAAAATTATGTTTTGGGTGAACTAGTGTCAGATCATGTATTTCTTCTATGTTAGAGCAATGCACCAAGTCAAAGTCTTGTGTCCTTGCCAATAAACAGATTCTGATTTAGATTATGTCAGAGACCAGAGGCCCATGTCAGTGTTGTACCATGAGGTCGACTAGCCTTTCAAGTCACTAGACGTCAAAACTTGGTCTGTTGTCCACCAATGTGAGAGCAATGCACCAAGTCACTTGACGTGAACATACGGTAGCTGGCCACTAAACAGAAGTTGATTCAGATTTTGATTCTCTCAGAGATTACGTCATTGTTGTCCTTGTACGTACCATGGTTCCCAGACTTCCTATTCACTATGCCGGAAGTCAAAACTTGGGCCGTTGTCCGCCGACGAGGGTTCAGCTGATGAATAGCAGAAAACAACGAGATGAAAGAAGACTTGAACAAAAGCAATCCGCTTCGGCGAGGATTGCCTCAGACTTGGGCACGGACGGCCGTAATCCCATTGCTCCATTTCATGGTATTTTAACCATAAGACAGTCACAGCTTAGGCCCCGGCATCTATCCCTCCACATCTTCCAGTTGATAGGGTGAGAACCAGCCCGGAGAGAAGCTGAGCTGATGGGAATATTCCTGAGCCTTAGTCACTTCAGAACAGTATAAATAAAAGAGTTCATATCCATACTGCTGCATATCGTTGTTGTTGTTGTCGGGTGGAAACCTTGTATGTCCAAAACCGTTTGTTTTGTATCTATCATTTTTAAAATGATCTAAATGAGTGAAAACAGCCGATCTACAAGCACACAACGCCTCGCAATCGCAAGGCATTGTGTGCTTGTGGATCGGCTGTTTTCACTACTTTTGTGTGATGACCTTGTGTGATGAAGCAGCTAGGGCTTTACTTTGCGAAACAATGTACAAATTTGAAACTTGGGAGATACAAGGTTTCTGCCCGACAGTGACGATAGGTTTGTGGGGGGGGGGGGGGGGTGGGGGGGGTGTCACCTTCCAGTCATTATTAGTGTCAATATCTCTAAAACAAATTTGCAGTCTATGCAAGTGCTGCTGTTTTGTCAACAAAGGACATATTTTATGATAAATTATCTGATTTCTTGGAAGAAAACACTTTAGTTCACATTGATTGACCCTGGATCATCTCCAGGAGCCAGAAATATTGCTGACCACGGTTCAATTTAAGTTTTAAATTTGGTCAATTATTCACTCTTCTGTACATAACATAGCTTTTAACTCGCCGCCAAGCCAGTAAAATCACACCCGTGTGAAGTGGAGCTGTGTGTGTGTGTGTGTGTGTGTGTGTGTGTGTGTGTGTGTGTGTGTGTGTGTGTGTGTGTGTGTGTGTGTGTGTGTGTGTGTGTGGATCATGTGTACCGATTTTTGTGACATTTGAAGAAAATATGTAGGAAAAGGAGCAAAAAGTGTGTTTTGGAGAAAATTCAAGATGGCGGAAAATTTATCATGGCGCAAATGGGCGTGGCCTATATGGGGAGATGCGTCATGACCCAAGGAATCCAGGGAAAAAATATTTTTAATTTTCCGACCTACGGTTCAAGAGTTACAGGCCAAAACGTAAAGTGGGGTGTTATGGCGCCACCATGCGGCCAAATGACACAATTATTTTTTATTTAATCCTTGAAATCATTATGAACCTCCTCTCCAAGTCTTGAAACTCTAGCCCCTATGGTTTGCGAGAGACAAATAATTGAATGTGAGTTTTTGCGATTCCCATTATAAGTCAATGGGGAAAATTAATTCACTAATAAATTAATATCAATTAAACTATAGAACCTTTCTCTTAGAAAAGTAATAGCCCACGATTCCCGAGTAAGCCGGTCGATTTGACATATGGCGCGAGTGTGTGGTGGCAAAACTGTGGGACTAGTGGCGTGCCGAAGTTTAGGAAGTTCAGGCTACATACACACAGACACACACACAGACAGACAGACAGACAGACCCACACGGCCACGTATAGGGAGCCTGTGCTTCACACAGCTCCAAAAAGCAACGATAAGATAAACTCTTTTGCAATCTCTGCCAAGCAGGGGGAGATATTGTGATCGTTTATGTGAGTGTGTCTGTGTGTCTGTCTGCAGCTAATCTCGCACACTATACTGTCCATCCAAGGCAAGGGTGCCCAAAAGGTAGATTGTGATCTACCAGTAGATCACCAAGGGTGTGCAAGTAGATCACATGACATGCCCTTAAAAATATATAATTCAAATATAAAGAGGTGACTTGATAGATTTACATCAAGAAGAGCCTGTCCTTCATGGCTTCTAGGCATCCCCTCCAATGCAATGCAATGCTTTGTTACTCAGTAGCATTACAAAGAACCAGAAAACGTACCACTTCCATACAGAATGGGACGAGGACTTTTTTCCCCACTATTTCCCATTTCAAGACAAATGTTATATGTTATGCCAGTGCCACTATTCCAAAGCCCGTTCGGGTACATTTTTTGCGGTGGGTAGATCATGTTGAGCTGGTCATTTTAAAAGTAGCTCTCAAGTCAAAAAAGTGTGGGCACCCCTGATCCAAGGTATGGGATTTACTGTAGGCTACACTACTAGCCAATTAAAAAACTTCTGTCTAGAGATATGATATGATAAATGATTTAGCCTGGCATAGCCAGACTATATCACTGCGTGCGTACTGCGTAGAGCTTTTTCTTCTTTTTTAGCACTGGCAGATTATTCGTCTGGTTTCCAGGGTAAGAGAAAAGTAGTTTGTTGCAAGCCCATGTTTGATTAAAACCAACCTACATTTATAAACATGACAATAACGTCCACACACATTCAGCTCAGTCAGAGCTGTCGTAAATGATGGGAGAATGGATGGATAAGAAGACAGCAGTGATCAGTGTTGTTACAAACTGTATGTTCACTCCCTAGCTTCCGCCGTGGACTGAAGACTCACCTCTTCAGACTCCACCTAAACCCATAGCACTACTGCAACACTCATTGACCATACATGAAGCTAGTTAGCATTTCTTAGGTTTTAGAAACGTTTTTTATTGATTAGGTGCATGGTATACCTATGTTATATTGTTTTTCTAGATTGATGTTCCTATGCATTTGTTATATTGTTGTTGATGTACTGACATTATTATCTTGCTTATTATAGTGATGTATTACCTGCTTATTGTAAGTCGCTTTGGATTAAAAGCGTCTGCTAAATGCCTAAACTGTAAACTGTAAACTGATGTTGGGCATGGTGCCAAGATCTTAAGTTCAATACATGCAATACAGGCATCTGAAAAAAGCCCCTCAGAAGTTCTGAATGATATATGATATGATACAGTATAGTACTTTATTGTCAGTTCACACTGAAATTTGTCTTACGACACAGCAACCATGTATTCAAAACATATATACAAACATTTGCAACACATCAAGGCATACTACATGACACACATGAGTCGCGGTGCAGCCCCTGTACCAGCGCACCGAAAGATTATCACCTCCCATTCCGAAATTGATGTCAGAAGGCTTATGTATTGTATTGTCATCCACTTTGGTTGATGTATATAACCAATTAAGCTTGTCTTATACTGCCAAACATTCACTGCAAATTTGTTTCGTCCATTTGGACAGACATGAGAGCCGCTGTCATTTAAATTCTCTTGACAATTTCTGTCCCCAGGCCCAGACCCGTGTACAAACGTAACTGCCACGAGGAATTAACAAGTATCTTCTATCGTAGAAATCCCTACCCGTATTGCCCTGTGCCTTTTAATACACGTGCACAAGCTACAAACATCGTCATCACATATGCCCCACACAAAGATGGAGGAAGGGTAGGGCAAGCCTTCTGGCTGAGATTTGTGCTCTATAACTGAGCTCCCATTTTTCCATTCTTAAAATAAGGGTTAAGCGACAAAAACTCTCCAGTGAGGTTAAAGCTCACAAGGTTAAGGACAGGATTAGGGTTGAGACACGGAGCCTCTAGAGGAGAGTGTGAATGTGCCGCCGTCATCATTATCATCATGCTTCACATCGGAATTGAACATATCATCACTGTCGGGCAGAAACCTTGAATCTCCAAGTTTCAAATGTGTATGTTTTTTCATAAAGTAAAGCCAGCTGCTTCATCATACAAAACTGTTTTCACAAAACTAGTGAAAATAGCAGATCTACAAGCACACACCACCTCACGATGCAAGGCGTTGTGTGCTTATAGATCAGCTATTTTCGCTATTTTAAAGATGGGGTGCCATGATTTCTTTCCCCCCTAAAACAAGATGATCGGGTATTATGATTATACTAGGAGGACGATTTTTTCCAAACAAGGGTACAGAAAGTGTTAAAATTGTGTTTTTATGTGGCCACACGCCACACCCACCAGTTCATTAAGTATGTGTGGTTGTCAGGTGGGTGGTGGCCCAGTTGAAGTTAGCCACAGTGTTGGGTGTATGGTAAAAGGGGTGGGGTGAGTTTATGATGTCATTAAATCAGTGTTTTTCGATCAGTCAGTGTTTTTTGAGTCAGAGGCTTTCAGCCTTCAGAAGGTAATCAAAAATACACAGGGGAAGACAAATTTGCACATTATAACATGGTGGTCTATTAGAGTAATGTTAACTCCATAGACAAAACGGAAAAAGTACAAAACTATGGCACCACCTCTTTAAATCATTTTTAAAATGATAAATACAAAACAAACCGTTTGGACCAGGGGCATAGTTCCGCCGATTTAAAACGAATCCAATACGGAACTAAAACTTCCTATGTTTGGCCGCTATAAACCCTTTTGCAAATCCCGCCCCATTCTGCCCTGTTACTATGATGGGACATTAACCCTGGGCAGATTGTTTTTATAGTGGAAGTGGATGGGATTTTTTTTTCCCTTCATAGCCTCATTACAGCTATATAAAGTACCAAAGGAAAAACACCTAGGTGATATTAATAAAAAGGGAAGACAAAGGTACAGTAGTTACATTGCAAAACAGGGGATTTACCCGAAAATATATGTTTTAATTTGTTTAATCCCAGTGGGACAGAATCCTCTTTGCAGATTCTTTTATAGTGGTAGTGGATGGGATTTTTTTCCCCTTCATAGCCTCATTACAGCTATATAAAGTACCACAAAAAACACATCTACGTGATATTAATAAAAAGGGAAGAAAAAGGTACAGTAATTACATAGCAAAACAGTAGTTTTCCCCCGAAAAATAAATGTTTTAATTAGTTTAATCCTCTGGATCAGAGATAGAAAGAGAAGCGCATTGCATCTTGGGTACTAGGAAGAGGACAGAGAGAATGTTTCTCCTCACATAATAGGCTGGCTTTTCGTAATTCTGCCCATTTAAATTATATGTACCCAATCGTGACTCTTAGACCATTGATAAGGTACATGTGAACTAGTTTGTTGAAGCTTATTCGTTATGATGAGCGAGATCGCTTGACGCTTGCCGTCGCTATCACCGTACCGGCCGATCTCCGTGTCGCGCACTGCGGACAGTTGTTGAAAGCCACATTCAATATTCTCCACTGCACAAACTCCACCCCCGATAGCAAAAAGTGAATGTTTTTTTCTGGTTGGCCAGTCAGGGAGTCTCAGGGACCAATCAGAAGGCTGACAAACGGTCTATTGCGCTGTTTTCCCCCGGCGAGGTACCAAAAATAATTTATCTACATTGGACCCCATTCGTTTTCCCCTTTGATTTTCTAACCTTAATAAACGTCGTCATAAATACTTTATGGTTCCTGTCGCTAGTGATAAACTCCCTTTCAATCACCATGATATGCGTTTTGTGCAAATATGGTCCCATTTATGTTAAAATTGATGATAAAGTTGCGGGGGGAGTGGCCAACAAAACTGATACTAGCCTGCTGTGTTCGTCTTCGTGTGCTTTATTTCGGGAGGCTCAACACCACATTCTCCCACATTCTCCCATGTATCCCTGCGGTTCCACGTGACCGTTGGCAGCCAATAGCATTCCTTATGATTCCTGGGGTACCATTCAAACAATGATGGCGACACCCATACAAGGGACAAAAAACGTAATTTTCACAGCATAGAAACCAATGGCTTCGCTTCGTCCATATTTTTTTTTTACAGTCTATGGTTTGGACAAGGTTTCCACCCGACAGCGACGATGTGTGAATGACACAACAAGTATCTTGCCTCTGGCGTAGACAGTGGGAGGGCGTCTCTCCCGCCAGAGCCCGGCCGACCGAAAGACGCTGTCAAATTTGAGAGCGCACAACTTCATACCTATCTCCTCTGTCTGGGAGGGCGCGCGTGCAGCGTGCAGCGCTCCTCCACTGGGCTGGACTGAGCCGTGAGCCAGAGGGAGGGATATTCCTGTGATCCAGCCGTAGCCTTTGATCCCCGGGCTGACCTGGGCCACAGACGAGGCTCTGTAAATGAAGACAACAGAGGGATGCTGGTGCTCACCCATCCATCACCGTTCAGTCCTCTGTCTTGCGAAAATAATAATAAAAAGTTATTTTTGTCAATGCCACGCCGCGGCCCACGAAAAGGTGTGCATTTTTATTCCAGAAGCGCTCCCTGCGCACGCAGGATGTATTAGCGCAGTGTTTCTCAAATGGGGGTATACGTGTACCCCTACGCAGAGGTACTACAGGGGGAACATGGAACATTTATTTCACAGTTTACAGTTTACAGTTTAGGCATTTAGCAGACGCTTTTAATCCAAAGCGACTTACAATCAGCAGATAACATCACAATAATAAACAAGATAATATGTCAGTACATCATCAACAATATAACAAATGCAAAAGGATATCTATCTAGAAAAACACCATATAATCAAAGTTCTAAAAAACATAAAAAACAAAACAAATGCTAACTAGCTTCATGTATTCATTGATTTTTCTGTAGTGCTAAGGGTTTAGGTTGAGTCTGAAAAGGTGAGTCTTCAGTCCACGGCGAAAGCTAGCGAGTGAGTCCGTTGTTCTAAGTGCGACAGGGAGTTTATTCCACAACTTGGGGGCCAGGAGGGCAAACTGTCTCGGACGAGTGGATTTTTGCCCTGGAGTTTTTAGCGAGGGTTCTGTCAGCATCCCTGTGTTGGCTGATCTAAGTGACCGGGTGGGGGTGTAGGGGTTGATCAGTTTCTGGAGGTATGGAGGAGCCATACCTTTGGCTGCTTTGAAGGTCAGCATCAGTGTTTTGTATTCAGTGCGGGCCGCAACCGGGAGCCAGTGGAGGCTGCGGAGAAGGGGAGAGACATGTGAGAACTTAGGCTGGTTGAAGACCAGTCGTGCCGCGGCATTTTGGATCAGTTGGAGAGGTTTAAGTGCACATGCCGGGAGACCAGTGAGGAGAGAGTTACAATAGTCAAGCTTTGATATGACAGATGTCTGAATGAGGAGCTGGGCTGCCTCCTGGGTGCTGGTTGTGTTTCACTGTTGTGTTTAATGATAAAACATTGACAAATGTATGTGAACATGCTGCTCCGTAAAGCTTTAAACCAAATTAAGTAAGAACTTTACTGTTGCTGAATAGAAAACAGTAACAGTAAACATATTGACATAAAAAAGTGGACTTTTGATGTCAGTATTTTCTAGTCAAAATGTTATTGTCGATTAAAGGGGGGCACTTGGATTCAGCGATGAGGAAAAGGGGGTAGGCCTACTGAAGCCCCAAAAAGTTGGAGAACCACTCTATTAGCACACACACATGCACACATACAGTGCAGCTTATTCACACACGTAAACGTCGATATGAGGAAAACCCCCACACACACACACACACAATCAGTGGCTATGCATATACTTGCATGCACGGCACAGACGCAAATTGCACTCACAATCTCTCGCTCTTTCCCTCTCTCTTGCACGCACACGCGCACACGCACGCACACACGCACGCACACGCGCACGCACACACGCACACACGCACACACACACACACACACACACACACACAGAGTACACACACACACACACACACAGATACACGCAGAACCTTGACACCAACCAGAAGGCAAAAACCTGTCTCTGATTTGGCAACGAAGCGAGAAAAAAAAAAAAAAAAAAAAAGATCATCCAACGTAGCAAGAAAAATTAAAAGACATGCAGCATTATATATCTACAGAGGAAATTATGTCTCCGCTCTCCAAAAGATGAGAGGTGGAGAAGCGGCGCGGTTGGGAGGAAGCGCATGCTAAATCTCATTAGACAGAGCAATACCCAGAGCAAATTAAACCATTAGCCTCCGACATGTTTAACCCAATTAGGTCTAGAATTATCGAATGCTTTAACCAGTGAAAAATAGCACATATACAAGCTCACAGCGCGGCACCGAGTGCCGCGCTGCAAGCTTGTAGATCTGCTATTTTTGAAAAAGTCGTAAAAATGTGTGCAAATCTTTGAATATATGTATTATCAAAGCGAACGTTTGTAATTCATATTTTGCTTCTGGGTGGTCCCTGGAACTAAATATGTTGAATGGGGGTCCGTGGCCAAATAAATATCATTTTGGGGGTCCTTCACATGAAAAGGTTTGAGAACCACTGACATAGTAGTCTCTCAAGAACAGACCAACTGAGCTCCAGTTAAGTGAAAAGGACCTTTTCTTTGACGATGGCTAGCCAGATTGCTGACATAGAAACATAGGTTTTTCAAAAAACCTTAGAATGATTCAAAAGATACTTATAGAATCGGGTCAAGATTAAAATTTTCACGATTTTTCAAAAATAGCAGATCTACAAGCTCGCAGCGCGGCACTCGGTGCCGCGCTGTGAGCTTGTATATCTGCTGTTTTTCAATAGTTAAAGCATAAAATAATGATACGCAATAATGTGTACCCCGTTCTAAATGGATTAAAAGAACACTTTAAGATCACTTCCTATTAAGGCTTGCCAGTAAACAGGCCTTTGAAATGGAGCCCTCAACTCGGAGCGGAGCAGTGTTGCAGACATCTGCCATACCCCAGCCCTGCCTCACAGTAAACTGCAGGAGAGTGCTCCTCTCCATCTCACATACACATCACCAGGGGCGTCACAAGGGGGGAGGAGGAAAAGTGGGACCGAGTTACTAGGGCCCAAGGTGGAGGAGGAGGGGCCTTAATTATTTTATACTTTAGCTATTCACGATATTCCTGACCCCGCCCCCGGCTTCCTGTTCATATCCTGAAAGAAAATAAAAAAACATCATTTGGTTTCCAGTGTCCTTGCATTAAAGTGTCAGTAGAGGCGCTCTGGGCTCTGAATGAACCGGTGTTGCCATGTCTGCTTATAATAAGCAATTTGTGTCGCTGTTTATTGGGCTTACTTTCTAATATTTTTTTAAACCAGTGGTTCCCAAATCTTTTCATATCAAGGACCCCAGATTAACATATTCGTCCACAGTCGCAGACTCCCATCTGAAAATATGTGGTGCCTGCAGGGACCTCCACACAGATTTGTGTTGTTAAAATGTTTCAAAAATATTTTAATTATTTTAGTTTCTTTTTCTTCAATATTTTTTAAATAGCAAATATACAAGCTCATAATGTGTCGCAATGTGACATATTGTGAGCTTGCTGATCTGCTATTTTCAAATGTAAATGTAAAGTAGTAAAACTGAACCTACCGGTAGTTAATTCTATTGGGCTTATTTTTCATAGACCTGGCAGCCTCCATAGAGAGGGCCAGCGGAAAAATAGCAGATCTACAAGCTCACAGCGCGGCACCGAGTGCCGCGCTGCAAGCTTGTAGATCTGCTATTTTTGAAAAGTCCTGAAAATGTGTGCAAAATCTTTGAATATGTCTGTTTTTTCAAGCGAACGTTTGTAACTCAAATTTTGCTTCTGGGGTGGGGGGGGGGTCCCTGGAACCTGGGGTAGGTGGCCGATAACATATCATTTTGGGGGTGCTTCACATGAAAAGGTTTGAGCACCGCTGACATAGAAACACATAGGTTTTTCAAAAAAAGACTTGCACAAAATGTCATGAATTTTCAAAAATAACAGATCTACAAGCTTGTATATCTGCTATTTTTCAATAGTTAAAACACAACATAATGCGTAATAATGCGTTCCCCAGTCTAAATGGGTTAAACCCCCTCCCCTATGAAGAACATTCATGGGGGGCCCGCAGTGAATCCTTGTACCCAGGGCCCAGAATTTGGTGCGACACCCCTGCACATCGCGCTGCATAACATTCCACACGCTTGTATGAGCACTGGGAAACAAACCCTGGGGGATTCGTGGCCACGCAGAAGGCATGAAACCCGAGTCTCAGTGGTTAGATATGAATGTCTCCTCCCCCATGTGATATAATGATACATACTGTATATATGCGTCATTTGGTGGACACTTTTATCCATAAGTGTCCGTTTTCATGGCTGCATATGGTCTTATGACGGGTAGCACCGATGGTAAATAAACCCAAGCTGGTAGTACTAGAGCAGGGGTCTTCAACGTTTTCAGGCTGAGAGAGAGATGAAGCAGGGACCCCCAGATTCCATATGGTTTCATCGTTTGACAGCCCAATCGTCAGTGTATTTTGGATTCATGTCAGTTTGCGTTATGGGATATGTAACCACTTGAACCGTCAATACTTAGTAAACTTGACCTTTCGTTCTGTACTTAGTGTGCTCTTTTTTCCCCTCTACACCAAACAACCTCTTTGTCGAGAAGAGCCGATCTACAAGCTCATAGCTTATAGATCTGCTATTTTTGCCAAAAGTTCTCTGAATATGGACGTTAGGGTTCAAGTGGTTAATATAAAAAATTCTAATTCTATCACACAAAGATTTGAAGGACCCCCTGTAGTAGCTCTGAGGACCCCCTGGGGGTCCCGGACCCCCTGTTGAAGACCCCTGTGCTAGAGCCACGCCCATACCCATTATGCCCCACATGCAATACCGAGCCAAAGTGGTCAACCCACTGAATTGACCACTTTCAATCCGGCGAACATGACTTGAGTGGTTGATAATAGCATTGATGACAATTTGAGAAACATCAAATATATTTATCAAATCACCTTGAGTGAATCGGAGACAACACCATCGTAATAATCCAACGATACGCAATTTAGCTGTCCTTCTTGTCTTCGACCAATCGACCTCGAACATGGCTAACCTGACTTGCGTCAGATGGTGGCAGTAGTGTGTAGGCTACCGCCCTACTTTACCATCTGAGATCTCTCTGGGAGAGTTGATCACACTCGTAAAGCCCCGAGCCGGACCAATCAGCGGCAGCTACGGGCGGGCTCTGAGCGGCTCTGAACCAATAGAGTCTGATTGCAGACCACGTGGAAACCCAGGAGGCGGATGAGTGGTTGGAGTTGGCACTCCCAGACTGTGATTGAGAGACGGCCCCATCCAATCATCTGCTAAAGAATTTCAAAAAATGGCCCGCCCCTTACATCGAGTCTGCCGGAGGGATCCCAGATTAAGGTAGAAGAGCGATATGCAGCGCAGCCAGGCATACGCACTGCTGCCATCATCGGGCGCAGTCAGGTTAGACCATGGCGTGTGTATCACAGAGGACCGGAGGGAGTGTTGCCCATTTTCAAGACCAGGGGTCTTCAACAGGGGGTCCGGGACCCCATAGGGGGTCCTCAGAGTTACTACAGAGGGTCCTCCAAATCTTTGTGTGATAGAAACTTTTTTCCTCCTTTTTTATATTAACCACTTGAACCCTAGCATCCATATTCTGAGAACCTAAGCCAAAAATAGCAGATCTACGAGCTTGTAGATCGTCTATTTTTGGCAAAGCGGTGGGGAAAAAGAGCAGACTAAGTACAGAGTGAAAGGTCAACTTTATTAAGTATTGATTATGGTTAAATATCCGAAAACACAAATTGACATGAATCCAAAATACACTGATGATCGTGCTGTCATTCTGCTGTCAAACTATGAAACTATATGAAAATGTTGTGGGGGTCAGGGACCCCCCACAACTCTCTTTCAACTAAGGGGTCCTTGGCCTGAAAACGTTGAAGAGCCCTGGTCAAGATGGTCAGAACCACCAATCCGACAGGAATGCCTAAAGTCATATATGGAGATCCATATGGGCTACTATGCCCTATATGGGCACATTGATGACATCAGGGATCTCCATATATGAGTATAAAAGGGACAAGGGCTGCGTCTTTGGTCCTTAAATGACATCCTCATTTCCTACACTTCCATCCTTTCCTTGTATGTTAGTCCCGGCCACTGAGTAAGCATGTAGGAAACATAGTAGATGACCGTCAGGTCGCAGTTACTATCAAAACCTCAGTCAGTCTGTCTGTCACACGTCACACTTTTGCCCTGCCCATCAACTCTCACATGGCCCTCTTCTAGCGCCACCATGAGGCCGATTCTTGCAAAACACATTTTTGGACACTGCTCCTACAAATTTTGCCCTAAAATCACGCAAATCGGCACACACTTGGTCTACACTCATGTCTTCAACATGGATCTGTCCCATATAGCGCCACCATCAGGAAGATTTTTTACAAACACATTTTTGGACCCTGCTCCTACAGATTTTGCCCTAAAATCATGCAAATCGGTACACAATATGTCTACACTCATGGCATCAACATGGATCTGTCCCATATAGCGCCAGCATCAGGACGATTTTTTCAAACACTTTTTTGGACACTGCTCCTACACATTTTGCTCTAAAATCACGCTGCGACCTGTCGCTTATCTCCCGATTAGGGAGTCTTACTGGTTAATGATAGTTATATTGGGGCTACAACACTAAACCTAAAGCACGACAAGGATTAGTGCGATCTGCATCGCATGTCAGCAAAATCCATTTACATAGTTGTCGTTAAGCTGTCACACATTCTGTTACTCAACCAGGATTCAGGAAGTGTGGCAGAACTACACCTACACCTACGCAGCAACATCCTTTGTGTTAATTTGACTCAAATGAACTCAAATAACTTTAATTAACACTGGGATTTAATTGTGTATAGGTAAAACAAGGTGGGAGTACGATAACAAGACATGTGCTTCCGTTCACGCAAATATCCTTGATCTTCTTTTTTTTTTTGTGAAACAAGATACATGTCCCATAGTACAACAATAATTTGCGACCGTTAGGTCGCAGTTACTTACACTTATACTATCCAAACCTCCACCGGCTGTCAGTCCGTCAGTCCCTCCATCAGTCCCTCCGTCACGTCACGTCACGTCACACTTTTCCCCTACTCCAGAGCCGGTTCTGGCCCCACGGGGGCCCTAAGCATGATTCTGCTATTGGGCCTTCCTGCGGAAAAATTATAATATGTGTAATCGTTTTTTAATCCATTTTATAATGGGTTTAATTCTGTTTTTTTTTTATATAAATAGGTCAAATTGCAGAATCGTCATGGAATGTAGCATCAAATAGCCTAACATAACAAGGACTGGACAAATACCCCCAAATAAGCATAGATCTAGGCTATGCCAATTGCCAAGGCGATGATCTGAAACATATTATAGTAGACTATATCATTTATAAATATTCATATAGCACTAAATCCTCCGCCTCCCCCCAAAAAAATATATATAAATGAATAAATCAAAAACGTCAACAACAGGATTTGTTCTTTTCTTATTTAAATAAAAAATGAAAACTTCCACATAGGGGTGCAGGAGCACCTGCAGCACCTATAGTTCCCACGGCTATGGGGACCCACCGTCTGTGCCAAAACATCACATTCACTTTCACTTTCAGCTTACAACAAACGGGAGCATTTAATCAGATGCACAAGGATTTAAGGATGTTATATTTATAATGATTACCAGAACAATCACTACCTGTGGCCATGGAGTACTCCGTTGGAACGGAAATAAACTTTTACGTGCTGTTAGACAGTGTCAATCCTCTCCTCTGAGGAGATTGGAGCAACAACCTAATCAGCGGTGCGGCGATGCGCGGGTATTTAGGAAGCAAAGAAAGTCACCACAGTTTGATTTGATCATTGCTTAGTCAATTATGAAGGGATTTCTAAAATTAAAACGTCTCCATATTGCCATATTTCGGTTTGAAAACGATTAACCGTGCAGCACTAGTTCTTTTCTTTTACAGGTCGCAGTTACTATCAAAACCTCCACCGGCTGTCTGTCTGTCTGTCAGTCACGTCACGTCACGTCACGTCATGTCATGTCACCACCTTTTCCCCTACTCATATCTCCGCCAGCGTTGCCCCGATCCATGCCAAACTTTGCACACACACTCCTTGGCTCTTTTCTCACATGGCCCTCTAGCGCCACCATCAGGCAGATTTTTGCTAAACACATTTTTGGACACTGCTCCTAAAGATTTTGCCCTAAAATCAAGCAAAGCGTACACAGTATCTCTAAAGTCATGTCATCAACATGGATCTGTCCCATTTCCCATATTCCCCACTGATTGGCTACGATTGCCTTCTAAATTTTGTGTATGCGACGTGACGGTCACTTATCTCCCGATTACTGGTACTATAGGCAGTGATTGTATACTGAAAATAGCAAACCAGTAGCGTGTATGTGCATGCAGCGCCGCCGCTACTATGATGCTGTGAGTCAGGCATCACGTTGCCAAAAGGCACCAAAAAATTAGAGAGAAAAGAAAAAAGAAGAGCCAAGCCGATCCATTTGATCTGGGGGCGGGGCCCCAACTGCCAGTCGCGAGTCAGGCACCAAAAGGTCTTGTGCATGGCGGCCCTGTGTGCATGCATAAGTAAATGGCAATTTAACGTTGTTTAATGTTGTTTAATGCAATCAGACTTTTGGATGTATGGACTGTCATGGCCAGAGAGTAGTTTTTTGCCACTCAGTAGGCGTTCCTGCATAACTTCCGGGTATGAAGATGAAGTCACGCGCATACCCTCTATTGCACATCCACACTCCGTCACTGACCATCATTTAGTGGGTCCATTTTTGAATTGAGAAAACAGTGGAGACCAAAGGTCTTGGAATATCTGTGCTCTTCACAGGTCAATTTCTCTAGCGGAAGAAGCTGAGATATCTTAAAGGTGTATTCTTTTGTTTTTACCCAAACAATAGAATACATTTCTTGGCAAAGTATGTTATGATAATTAACAATCTATATTTTGGGGGATCCACCTGGATCTCAGATGATTCGTTTAGTAAGTAGACACATCCTTGATCTTATAAATAAATGTATATAAATATATAAATTACAAGTCAGGCCTTGCCAATAGAACAGTGGTTCTCAACCAGTGGTCCGGGGACCACCAGAGGTCCTTGAGGGGTTTTCCAGGTGGTCCACTGCTAAATGATGGATTTAGCAATTATAGATCTTTAACTCTCAAGAGTTAAATTATTGTTTAACATTTGCATTTACTTAAAGCTATACTGTGTAAGTTGCTCAACTAGTGGTCTGTAGCAGTATAGCAAACCGCGGTCGCGTCTGCTTTTTTCGGCCGTTTTTCGCCGCGGACCGGGCCGTCAGACCACCGTGTCCGCCTCGCCTCGCCGAGACGCTTTCAATGAGGTCTCCCGTGTCCCTCTACGAGCAGCGGTTGGGGAGTTACATGCTAGACTTCTAGACCAGCGTAAACAAAGCTGTTGAAGCAAGCTATTTCCTGAAAAGACGCAAGATGCACTGTAATTGGCCGGTAGTGTATCATGTGTGTATGATCTGCGATGTGATTGGCCAACGTATACACAACGTATACAGATGATGCAGATTACGTCATTTTCCCGCGAATTCTCCCCCCCCTCACGGCTCATAGAAAACATATAAAGAGAAGGCTTCAGAAGCTGAAAATAACGGAGTGGGTGTTTTAAAACTTTAGCGATTTAACAGTTAGGACAATTTTAAGATTTGTTTTATAAAAAAGGTTACATGGTATAACTTTAATTTACAATCATTTTACACATGAAAATAGAAGAATTGATATTTTGATCAACGTTTGCCTGTTATCTCTCCTATGGTACCACATCTATACAGCATGGAATTGTAGACACAATCTCATCCAACGATAACAAAATATTCTACGTTTTGGGAGAGGCCAAATCTCATCAAATGGCGGTCTGTGGCTCAAATGCCGAATAAATAATGGACCTTGATATGGAAAAAGGTTGAAAACCACTGCTATGGAACAAAATGAGATACACTTCCGGGTCTCCCGAGTGGGCACAGTCGCCCCGCGTGAATGTCAGATCTGACAAATGTCCTATGATGATCAGTGTTGTTACAGTAGATCTCACGAGGGTGTGTTTTGCGGGACACATCCTCATGAATAAAAGATAATTTCTTTCTGATCTGTCGGGTCTGTCTGAAAAATGCCAGAATCAGAATGTTTGTTACATGCCGGACGGTGCTGTATGTGGCTTTGTGAAGATATGGGTTAACGTATGAAGACAAAAGAATCAGATCGTGGTCACTTCTCAACGGGAATCAGGACACTCACGACCTGCTTCTTGTCTCCTAAAGGGGTCCCCTGTGACACTGATACAGGAAATCGATTGAGGTAGGGCTGTGATTTTTCTCATCCTACCGTGTTTGGTACACGCCGGCTCTCTGCGTCCCCTGCGGCACCTTCCTGCACCTCCCCATCCCTAGTATATCGTCACTGTCGGGCAGAAACCTTGTATGTCCAAGTTCCAAATGTCCAAGTTCCAAATCACAGCCAGTGTGTAAGCACTGCTTCATCACATGGCCATCGAACACAAAAGTAGTGAAAACAGCTGGTCTACAAGCACACAACGCCTCGCGTTGTGTGCTTGTAGATCGGCTGTTTTCACTATAGTTTAAATCATTTCAAAAGTGATAAATACAAAACAAACCGTTTTGGACATACAAGGTTTCCACCCGACAACGACGATATCCGAGCCAAAGGGGGAAAACAACAACATGATTGGTTAGTAACCGTATGTCTCAATGCAACGTTCATGCGGTACATTTTTATTAACAGGCCTTCTCACAATCAAAAATAGATCACCATGTAAGCTTGAATCACTGTCAAGATTTCATCCCCTACATTTTGGGCATGTTGTGAGCTTTATCGCCGTTGTCGGGTGGAAGCCTTGTATGTCCAAAACCGTTCCTTTTTTTGTTATTCTAAAAATTAGTTAAAGTGGTGAAAATAGCCGATGTACAAGCACACAACGCCTCGCACCACTCTCTCACGTGTGTGTTAGATCTGCTATTTTCACTACTTTTGGGCAACACTCTTGTATGATGAAGCAGGGCTTTCATTTTTGAAAGAACAAACTATTATGAAACTTGGAGATACAAGGTTTCTGCCCGACAGTGACGATATATTGGTTATTTTCACTATTTTTCATACAACAAGGTATCAGCCTATCAGGCTTAGGTGGGCAATTTGACGATGACACGATGGCGTCTAAATCCAAGTGTGCTCTCCACCAGTGTTAATTTTGTCGATTAAGACTAAGACTAAAAGTCTAAAAGACTACAAGATTTTTCGTCAATAAGGCTAGACTAGACTAAAACTATTTCAGAAGATTAAGACAGGACTAAGACTAAATGGTGTGTTATTCCAAAGACTAAGACTAAATCAAAATAAGCAGAAAGAAATGAACACTGCTCTCCAGTAGCAGCCAGTGGACAGGACAGTTGTCATGCAGTGCTTCCATGTCCGGGGAGGGGGGGGGGGGGGGAGGGGGGGGCATTGGGAAGGTGTTAGGGAGAAATAGCACCGCGGAGTGGAGCGATACCAACAGGGACATGCTGGGGCCCTGATTCAGCCCGGGAAAAAGAGTTAGAGAGGCCCTCATTGTGCGCTATAGAGAGAGATCTCTCTCTATAGCGCTGCTGCTACTTTGCCATTTCAGATCATGACAAGTGACAAGCCAGTGGGCCAATTACATGAGTTATATTTCGTCGTTGTCGGGTGGAAACCTTGTATGTCCAAAAGCGTTTGTTTTGTATTTATCATTTTAAAAATGATTTAAACTAGAGAAAACAGCCGATCTACAAGCACACAACGCCTCGCAACCGCGAGGCGTTGTGTGCTTGTAGATCTGCTGTTTTCACTACTTTTGTGCGACGGCCTTGTATGATGAAGCAGGGCTTTACTTTGCGAGAAACTTGGAGATACGAGGTTTCTGCCCGACAGTGACGATTTACTTTGTTGGCCGCCCAGCCCCCAAAATGGAACGAAGGCCGACATTTTATTTTTTATTTTTTTCCTAATGGCCGGCCGAGAATGAACCGGCCATTCGGGAGTTGTCCTGCTTTTCCCAATGGCCAGCACGTCCCTGGATACCAAGAAAGACTCATAACATACTGTACTGTAGCAGTAGAGCGTGAGAGCCCAGTTGTGCCAGCCCCCTCTGGTCAGAATCACACACATTCACATTCCACTCTAACGGTGTTTTGCCCCAAAGTCCCCCCTGAGGAGATTACCAACCACTTGCTGAATGTTTAACTCCTTCGGCTCACTCTCCTCTCCTCCTCGCTTCTAACTAGGGATGGGACGATATGAAAATGTCATATCACGATTATTGTGACAAAAGAAATCGCGATTTACGATATTATCACGATATTATCACGATAATCAAAATCCATTATCCTGGGGCGGAACATTATCCAAAGAATAGCAGATCTACAAGCTCACAACGCGTCGCAACACGACGCGTTGTGAGCTTGTAGATCGGCTATTTTTTGGCAAAGAGATTTGTTAGAGAGTGAAAAAACTGTATCAAGTATGTATGTTAAAAGTACCTTTTACCAATGATAGGGGGTTTAATTGGTACCGGATATGCAGCTTGGCAAATAAAAGGTGAATTGATCCCAGTGTATGACGGACGACGATATCACGATTAATTAAATCTCCACGATACGATTATCGTGAGTGTTTTTTATCACAATAAACGATAATATCGCGTATCGTCCCATCCCTATACTTCTAACTGCCTCTATACCCGCGTACCGTTTCCTTACTAGCACACACTAGCCCATCTAGCACATTAGTTTCTGTCTTGACTGAGACTGGCGTCTTTCACTCCCACAGCTCTGCAATTGCAAGCTAGCTCCCCAAACTCCATCCAAAAAGTCCCAAACTCCATCCGCTGTACTTTCTTAAGTTAATGTTGATTTGCTGCGCTCTCTCTCTCACTCTCCCTCTCACTCTCTCTCTCTCTCTCTCTCTCTCTCTCTCTCTCTCTCTCTCTCTCTCTCTCTCTCTCTCTCTAACTCTTCCCCTTTGCAGCCTCTGCACTCTTGTCTCTTCTCCTACTCGGCGCAGCAGTGGTGTAAAGTAACTAAGTGCATTTACTTAAGTAATGTACTTAAGTAAGAACTTTACTTGAGTATTCCAATTTCCGATACGTTTACTTCCAAATTCCAAATATTGTACTTTTACTCCACTACAATTATTTGAGAACTTTAGTTACTATTAGGCCCCAATTACAAAACATACATAAACCACTTCAGCCTTATATACATTTTGGCCATTTGAAATTAGACAATACACATCTACAAGCTCACAATGCGACGGATTGTCCATGGAGTAGGCAGAAATACCCCTGTTGTCCAGTTTCCCCAGCATAACCCAGCAGCTGTCATAGCATAGAGTGGAGCCTATAAGCCTATCGCTTTTACACTATTTGTTGTGTTCAAAAGTGATTTTCCTTTTCATGAATGTGTTACTAGTTGTCATTACAAACACATCCATGGCATCGTTGTCCCACACAAGCCACCACAATCTCATAAATAACGTTTTTGGGGTGAGCATTCGGCACAAAGTGCCAATCAAAGTGACTGTACTGGCCAATCACAGGGCATCTTTTCCGGGACTTGGCAAAACACATAAGAGCATAACATCTGTTTAGCAGAGTGTGATGGCTTGTGTGGGACAATGATGACATGGATGTGTTTGTAATGACAACTACTACCACATTCATGAAAAATAGAAACACTTTTGTTTTGACCACAACAAATAGTGTAAAAGCAATAGGCTTATAGGCTCCACTCTATGCTATGAGAGCTGTGACTTAGGACAGAGTTGTCCTTTAATGACTACTTTTACTTGTGGTACTTCAAGCAGGGACGTGCTGGGCCCCTGATTCAGCCCGGGAAAAAGAGTTGGAGAGGCCCTCATTGCGCGCTATAGAGAGAGATCTCTCTCCATAGCGCTGCTGCTACTCAAAGATTTGTCATTTCAGATCATGACAAGTGACAAGCCAGTGGGCCAATTACATGAGTTATATTTCGTCATTGTCGGGTGGAAACCTTGTATGTCCAATTCCTACTGAAAATCAAATTATACTTTAGTCCCCCGACCGTCCAAAACCGTTTGTTTTGTATTTATCATTTTAAAAATGATTTAAACTAGTGAAAACAGCCGATCTACAAGCACACAACGCCTCGCACCACGCCTCGCGGTGCGAGGCGTTGTGTGCTTGTAGATCTGCTGTTTTCACTACTTTTGTGCGACGGCCTTGTATGATGAAGCAGGGCTTTGCTTTGCGAAAAAAATGAACAAATTTGAAACTTGGATATAGATAGATTATTTGCTTGTGGATGCTTTAACTATTAAAAAATAGCAGATATACAAGCTCACAGCGCGGCACCGAGTGCCACGCTGCGAGCTTGTTAGTCTGTTCTTGAGAGACTACTATGTCAGTGGTTCTCAAACCTTTTCATGTGAATTTATTTGGCCACGGACCCCCATCTCAAAATATTTAGTTCCAGGGACCTGGAAAATCTGAGTTACAAAAGTTTGCTTTAAAAATACATATATTCAAAGATTTGCACACATTTTCACGACTTTTTCAAAAAATAGCAGATCTACAAGCTCGCAGCGCGGCACTCGGTGCCGCGCTGTGAGCTTGTATATCTGCTACTTTTCTATAGCTAAAGCATTCAATAATTCTAGGCCTAAACGGAGTATCCCTATATTGCAGTATCGCTGCTGCTTTTACTTAAAGTAAAACATTTGAGTACCACAGCGGCGCGGCACTTCTTCCCTCTCTCTCCCCGGCACAGACAAGACAGACAGTGATAGACTGGGCGTCATCGTGCTCTGACCTCCCGCAGCCTCCCCTGCTTTGGTCTGTCTGCCCGAGCCTGACATCCTCTTATCATTCCTGTAAGAGCTAATCTCTGTTCTAAATCTCTCCGCTTCGCCACGGCGCGGTTCAGCGTTCTTTATTCTGCCAGTCAACACTTGACTTCTGTCATATCGATTCTTTGTCTGGCGAAGGGGGTCTGATATTTCGCTATAGCACCTGTCTATTCGCGCTGTTTTGTAAAGAGAGGAATCTACAAAGAGCAGTCCTTAGAATGGAAGAGAGTTCACGAGTTCACGCGGAGCTATACATCCATAAAGATGGTAAAATCTTAAATTACCTCCTCCTGTCCTTTAAAATAACCACAGGTTTTGTTTTATTTTTGTGCTATCCTGCATTTTGTAACAATAGATGTCACTTATTTCTCTAGCCAATATGTGCCTTGTAGAGCTAATTATTGCCTAGAGGGAGGCGGCAGGTACAATGAATACCGATTTGTTTAACGTTGGTAAATATAGAGATGAATTGTGTTTGTACTTTAATGCACACTAGTATACATATGACCCTGGTCTTAAGAGCAGCGACGTGCAGAGAATGTTAGAGAGGCAGGGGCTGAAATTTCTAAAAGGGCCCTTTTGGTGAAAATATCGAAAATAGCCGACCTCCAAGCTCACAACGCGCTGCAACGCGTTGTGAGCTTGGAGGTAGGCTATTTTCGATGCTTGGTTTCTACCAGAGAGGACAATTCTTTCAACATAAGATGCTGCATTCGAGTTCAGGAGAGTTTTGACATGGCAATTCTATTGAATGCTGCCTTCAGGTATGGCATGGAAAGGGGGCCTTTGCATTTCTTTCACCATGGTAAAAACTGCATTCATAGTCTGGAGAGGGCACTTTTTACAGAAGGATAAAAGGGCAGGGGCTCAAGCCCCCCTTTGATGTCTATGTGTGCACGTGCCTGCTTAAAGACCCAGTGAAATGAAAAGTATGTTTTTCACACTTTTAGAGCTTATCCGTGGTAATCATATGAGCATTCCTAACACTATAGATGCCAAAAAATATTTTTTTGTGTATTTGTATATCAAAGGTCCCTAAATAGGCCATTCTTAATTATTTCCTGTGAACAGAAACGTGCTGCGTGATGACATAGACAGGTCCACTTGCATATAAATGAACCTTTGATTACATTCACCTGTTTGTTTCCCATTGCTGGCATTCCTCCAAACACAGCTGTTTTTATCTGGTGCAAACCAGATCAGTAATCACCTCACTTTCTTTGACGACCATTGATTACCTCTTCTGGATAGGCTATTCATGTCACATGGTAGAGCTAAGGGCCAATCGCAGGACAGTACCCCAGGAGTGCCCTTCCAGACAATGGGGCGAGAACCAGGCTATGGGGGAAATTAGCAGTGTTGGCAAAAGTACTCAAATGTTTGTTGTCCCTGCTTAGCATTGACAACATTGTCATGATCGTACAACTATCTAGTTTTAACGTTCAGAACGTTTTCTTTTTGGACAATAAAACATTGACAGGCAGGGGGAAAAAAATCCATGAAGGACACGGAATGCAATCGTTCACTCGCCGTTGGAAAATTGACTTATTAGACTATTCTGGATGTGTGGCTAACGGCTAACGCTAACGTTAGCTGCAGGCTAACGCAGGCATGTTATACACAATTACTCATGGAATAAAACGGCGACCCAATTCACTAAAATGTGATAAAGCCACAAAAGCATCTCAAAATATCTAGGCTACATTTCACATAAACGCCAGAGCTTAACTCTGCATGTAAATAGGACTTTTTTTAAATTAATGTGAGAGATCGTGACATATTTTTGTTGGTCCTCCCAGAATATGGCTAACATGCTAGTCCTAGCCAGCCTGTATTAGCCCTTTGTAGCCAAATGCGGTAATATCGAGACTCCATTACTTAGCGATATTTATTCCGGTATTTATTCCGTTAATGTAATGCCACGTATGTTCCAAATGAACAATTATTAACCACGTAATGTTGTTATAATGATTTAATCTATTATTTATTTATTATCCCGTTTTCTTCTTCTCTGGCTTTGGAGGGAAAAATGATCCGCTTGCTTCCTGCCTGGAGGCGTCTGTGACTTCCTCAAATGCTGCGGTCCTTTCCTTTGTTGTTGAGTTAGCTTAGCATTGAATAGAACAGTATCCACGTCCAGAGCGTTTTTTTTTTGGACAATAAAACATTGACAGGAATGACAGCCAGGGGGAAAAATCTATCAGAAGGACACATGGAATGTAATCGTTCCTTTGCCGTCGGAAAGTTGACTTATTAGACTATTCTGGATGACTGTTTATTAGTGGCTAACGGCTAACGCTAGCTAGCGCTAGCTGCAGGCTAATGTAGCTATCGTATAAACAACTGGGTTACTGGAATAAAACGTGATCCAACTCTATTTTTGCCAATCTATGAAAATCTACAAGCTCACAATGCGAGGTGGTTGAGCCTGTAGATTGTGGTTTATTATCAGAGTCAGATGATCCTTCACGAAGTTACACAAACACTGAGACCCATGTTACACAAAGCACTTAGCATAGCTACAGTTAGCTATTTTAGGTGTTGATGTCCAGTTTCGAGCAGTAATTCACACAGTTACTGTGTGTGAATTATTTAGAAACTGACCATTAACACCTGAAGACTATTGGCAAACGTGGGCTTATGACAGCAGAACAAAGGATTACATTTGGGCATTATGAGAAAGAGATAGAATAGTAGTTCTCGTTTATTGATACCAGTGGTGGAAAAAGTACTCACATACTATACTCAAGTAAAAGTATCAGCACTAACTAAAGTTTTCAAGTAAATGTAGTGGAGTAAATTAGCTCTGGTCCATCGCTTTCACCTCCCGCATTTCCCACCGGGAGCAATGCGGGAGGTGAAAGCGATGGACCAGAGCTAGGAGTAAATGTATGATATTTGGATCTGAGATGTATTGTGGAGTAGAAGTAAAAGTATTGGAAATAGGAAACAGGTACAGTACAGTAGGCCTACATGTAACGGAAGCTTTTCCCCAATAAATAAATAAATACATTCACAACAAAATACATGCTAACTCGGTATCATAGCTGTATGTCTATAAGCATCCACACCACAGTTGCACATAATTATTATTTAAAGCAGGAGAATGTAAATAATATAAGGAATAGACAGGACATTCACAGGCGTCTACTGCAGATTACATCCCACAATAGTCAGTCAGTTATATGTTCACTTTGTCACGTTCATTCAAAGCATTATGGGAACATTGAGCAGTCATCATCATCTTCATCTCAATATACTTTTCCAAATACAAATGTGTTTAAAAGCATCGCCTGGTCTTCCTGGTTGCTGCTTCTTCTTTTCTTTGGGGTTTATTGGTGGTTGGTGTAACCTTAAAGGTGCATTACCGCCACCAACTGGAGAACCCACTCATGAAAACCCATTTTATTTCAATGGCTGAAGGACAAAATGTTTGACACTGCAGTGGTGTAATAAAAAAACAATCCACCATAGAACTAATTTATTCTTTGTCAGAATATCTGAAAGAACCAGGGAATTTGTGTCTGAACAGCCAATTGATAGGATTATAGCAGAACGATTCGAATTGGAATGGAATTGTGTTAAGTGGCCTTTAATAGCTTGCATTCGACGAATTTCAATCTGAAAGAACCAAAATGTGTTGGGACAATTAGAAGTAGCCTACACTAGTATATAGACATGCATCAAATACTCATCTTTTAAATACATTTGTATCCCTTGCCCCTCTTACTGTTTTAGACATATTTTTTATTTTTTTATTTACATATCGACTGCATAGTACTGCGTTCTATTAGTCATTCAATGATATATGAGATACTTTAATGGTTTCCTGTGGAAATAAGCTTAGTCTTTTCATGGATCTCCTTTTAGTGGACATTGTACCAGTGAACGGTATCATCCTGAAACTGTACCCTTTCCTATGCAAACTTCTAATAAATAAAAATCAATGTCTTTTAAATGATACATTATTTACTGCACTTTTATTTTGAAGGCTGAGTGAATCTAAGCAAACAATGTATCGCACAGTTATTTGTAGGCTATATAAAATCCAAAACTTCAAAACTTCAGAATATGATTGTCTCCGACCTATCCGAGTAACTGCTGCATGTAAAGTTATTCTTGTAGTCAGGCTCGTACAACGATGTAATCCGAAGTCTTGTATTTTTATATATTTAAATATTTATGTGGTTATAAAGTAGCAGATTTAGCAGCTACAGTGGTATGGCCAGCAGAGGGCGATAGAGATAATGGTAGAACATAGGAGGAGAACAGTGGCGTTCTATCCCACATTTCCTCACAAGGTGGCAAAGGCCACCCGTGTATTACAGTAAACATTAGCCACGTATTATGTTGCAAATGGGAAATTAATAAATTAATCTAAGGTAAATACTTATCAATGTATTGTAAAGGTTTAGCTACTTTCACATATAGCCGACAGAGAACTATATAGATACTATTTGGCAGACATAAACTAGAATATTCTAAAACATGCATTAAAGACTGTATCCTTATTGCAACTTTATAGTGTTTTTGACCAGCTCTTGCCATTCTCTATCCCACGTTTCCTCACAAGGTGGGAAACGCCACCCGTGTATTACAGTAAACATTAGCCGTGGAGCACGGGCCACGTATGTTGTAAATGGTAAATACTTATCAATTTATTGAAAAGGTTTAGCTACTTTCACATAAAGCCGACAGTGAATTCTAATATTATGCAACATCGATGATAGGAAACACCACCAGTAACTTCAAATGTGCAATTTATTACAAAGGAACAAATCACCCAAAATACTTCAATAAAAGGCTGAGTGAATCTAAGCAAACAATGTATCGCACAGTTATTTGTAGGCTAGATAAAACCCAACTATGAAAAACAACTATGCAACATTACTTATAATATTACTCCGTTCACGCCCCACTCATTATCATTATGGATAGACTGTTCAAAGTCCCCGACTTTTCACCACACCATTCCACCAGATTTTATATTGACTGTGTCAATTCTTGTTAATTATAGAGCTACTCTGTTTTGAATCTCATTCAAGATGACTTCCAAAGTATTACTCATTGTAAACTTAATGAGCACAATAAAATATGTATCTGTAAACATTATAGGTTAGAATAATAAGCAACTTGGTAACACACATTATGTACAAGACGCAGCCTGGTCGTGTATCTTTGCCTTGCTACTGAGGGCTACAAACAAAACATTAAGCATCACATGACTCCGATTTTACGTCCCATCGCCTGAAGGGCTTTTCACTTCTGATTGGTTCAGAAACACACAGGCTATCTTTTCAGACTGAAACTTCAAAATAAAATACCCAAAATAGCCATTTCACTGGGTCTTTAAAAGGTTGTTCCAAAGTGACTTAATGTATGAGCACAACACTAGAATAACACCATTCTAAAGGGTTGTTTACTTGTTTATCCTTGTTTGCATGCCAGTGCCGCACACCAAATCTAGCACATTTACAACTCACAACAACGCAGCATGATGACGTGTTATGAGCTTGTAGAACGACTATTTTTGGTGCATGTGCAACCCTGGTGGCTTTAGTAAGGAACCTAGCTTTTGTAAGGAACCAATGCGAGGCGCATAGTAGTCCTGACAATATTGTGATCCTAGAATGACCATGTGCTCTGAGAATAAACAAAAGTGGTTGAAGACCTGCAGAAATGCCATGCCAATCGGAAACTGCGTTCATGATTTGTGCTATTTTTCTGCTAAATGGGCCCCGCCCCCTACCGCAAACTTACCGCCAATCGTAGCCAATGGGAATCTGAAAAATCACATCTTGAGCATATGACTACAGAGATAAGGTGTGCCAATTTGGGTTTTATACATAGAGGTAATATATAATAGAGAGCGGACGACCCCCCAGCAATTCACTTCAATGCAAGTGTTTTATAACTGCGATATTATTGAATGTTCTTTTTTTTTTGCTTTTTGCTTGCTATTTATTATGTCCATGAATTAAATATAGAGGGCTTTCAACGTAAAAAAAGACAGTAAAAAGTCTTATTTGAGATGTTCCTTTTAGGCAGGGTGTTTAACTGTACTTGTACTGTACTACATTTCAATTGTATTGACTATACTTGTACTGTTCTCCATGTATGTCTAATAAAATAATCAATCAATCAATCAATCAATCAATCAATCAATCAATCAATCAATCAATCACCTGCCTCCACTGCCCACCTCCCCCACCTCTTGTGATTGGCTGAGAAAGCATCCAGCCCGTTTCACTACGAAACACGTATATCGAGTCTATCGACAAATGCGCATCGCCCATAAAAGCCTTTTCAGTCACGAAAAGCCATTTCGGCATACTCTGACTCACGACAACGTTTTTTCAAAATGTGCCCAAAGCAGGGACGCCAGGGTTCACCACGGGAGACGCATGGAGGCAGAATGTTTCCTTCTTCTTCTTTTTCCTGAACTTCTTCGAGAAAAGGGCATATTAGTGCATGTCATAATCCGCCTGCCAACACACACACACACCCATAAATGAGAGCGCACACACACAGGGGTGTCGCACCAAATTCTGGGCCCTGGGTACAAGGATTCACTGCGGGGCCCCTGTGCTTTAACTATTGAAAAACCTATGTTTCTATGTCAGTGGAGCTCAAACCTTTTCATGTGAAGGACCCCCAACATGGTATGTATTTGGCCACGGAACCCCATCTCAAAATATTGAGTTCCAGGGACCCCCCCAGAAGCAAAATTTGAGTTACAAATGTTCGCTTAAAAAATACATATTCAAAGATTTGCACACATTTTCACGACTTTTCAAAAATAGCAGATCTACAAGCGCGCTGTGAGCTTGTATCTGCTATTTTTCAATAGCTAAAGTATAAAATAATTAAGGCCTCTCCACCACCTTGGGCCCTAGTAACTCAGTCCCGCTTTCCTACCCCTTGTGACGCCCCTGCACACACACACACACACACACACACACACACACACACACACACACACACACACACACACACACACACACACACAAACACTCCTCTCTCTCTCTCCTCGTACTTCTGGCCAGTTTCCGCTGTTGGCCACTTCAGTCCTGAACCCTGGCACTCCAGGAATTAACCACTTCCTCTGTGGTAGCAATAAAAAACCCAGCCAGAACACGGCAAGCGCTGGACCCTCTCTACTCCCTCTGCCTACTGTTTTGAACAGTGGTTCTCAACCTGTGGGTCGGGGGGACCCCCAGGGGGGGTCCTCAAATTATTTTGGGGGGGTCCCCAGGTGATTAACTTAGATGCGTAACATTGTTGTCTCACTCAACAGTAAACAAACCAACATAAAGTGTATAGAGGGCATCTGCACATTTCTAAAGTGACAATTTAATACCTCTAAAATGACAAGTTAAACATTGGCCAAATTGTCAAATATTAGACAGATTAGGCAGAAACAGATTAGGCAGAAATTGTGAAAATAGCAGATCTACATGCTCACAACGCCTCGCAACACAATAGAACTGTGTTTTACAAAACGTAATTCCTCAACTTAGTGCTTGGGGTCCCCAGTTAAAATTTGATTATTTTGGGGGTCGCGGCCTGAAAAGGTTGAGAACCACTGATTTTGAACAGTGTTGGAAAAAGTACTTAAGTAAAAGTATCAACACTGCAATGTCGAAGTACTCTGTTACAAGTAAAAGTCCGGAATTCAAAATGTACTTGAGTAAAAGTACGAAAGTGTTGGAATCAAAACATACTTAAAGTACCAAAAATAAAAGTACAAAATGTTTGAAAATATCTCTACAAGTGCGTTGTGAGCTTGTAGACCGGCTATTTTCAAACAACCTAGGTATAAAACATGGCTAAAGTGGTTAATGTGTGTAAAATATTTTAACATATATCCGAAAAGTAACTAGCAACTAAAGTTTTCAAATAAATGCAGTGGAGTAAAAGTACAATATTTGGAATCCGAGATGTAGTGGAGTAGAAGTAAAAGTATTGGAACTTGAAAGTACTCGAGTAAAGTACAAATACCTCAAAATTGTACTTAAGTACAGTACTTAAATAAATGTACTTAGTTTACACCACTGGTTTTGAACACACGGGGAAAAAGTTCCACGTCCTTGAGGTCTAACTTTTGTACCTTCAAAAGCGTTGAAAAGTCACACTAATTGATGGTGGATCTGATTAAAATGAGCGGCTAATGAGAATCGGCCCAGGAAAAGCGCGAGTGAGAATTTGGCGCGTTCGAGCTCAGAGGGTGAGCCACTTTGATGTTTTTTTCCCCCGATCTTTTCATCACAACCCGTTTTTGGTCATGAAAAGGGCATTTTCAAAGTACAAAGGCAAAGCTCACATTTGTAATTTGTCTCCTCTATGGGAACAAATGGTCATCAGAGGCGACATTCTCTCCCTTGAACTGTACGCAGAGGAGAACTCCAAATAAAGCCATAGACGCACAACTATCGATTATCTTTTTCGAACAAACACATAGCCTATTATGAAAAGCACTGTTTCTTTTTTTTACAATGTCGTCGTTGTCGGGTGAAAACCTTGTATGTCCAAAACCGTTCGTTTAGCATTTTTCATTTTAATAATGATTTAAACTATTGAAAACAGCCGATCTACAAGCACACAACGCCTCGCACTGCGAGGCGTTGTGTGCTTGTAGATCAGCTGTTTTCACTACTTTTGTGCGATATGATGAAGCAGTGCTTTACTTTGCGAAAAAATTTACAAATTTGAAACTTGGAGATACAAGGTTTCCGCACAAAAAAGACAATATATTATTCTGTTTTAATCACTTAAGCCCTTTTTATACTTTGTTGTAAATTGCTGCTCTAGATTTTAACTTGATTCTCACTGTGTGTTTTTATTATATTACTACATGGGTTCACTAATGCCTTCTCCCTTTCCTTCATAGATATTGAAGACCTGGTCCGATGACCTATACAGGCCATTTCCTCTGTTATTCAGAGCTCTAGTGTCGCTATACCCAGAGAAAAAAATCACACCCATGTGAACTGAGCGGTGGTTGTGGGGGGGGGGGGGGGGGGGGTGTGTGTGTGTGTGTGTGTGTGTGTGTGTGAGTGTGTGTGTGTGTGTGTATTGCAGTTGATGCTCAGGGCAGGCTAGACTCAACAGCACCTCTCTGGTCACCCAGGGTATTCAGGCTACACCAGAGGCTACATACAGACAGACACACATACACACACGGCCACGCTATGGAGACGGTGTGACCACCGCTCAAAAATGTCAGTATTTGTGATTGGGATTGAAAACACTGGCTGTTTATAAGTGGGATGGGTCAATAATATGGGGAAATCGCGCTCTTTCGAACGACCATCATTTCGACCGGAGGGTTAGCGACTCACTCCACGGAGGTTAGGGTTAGGGTTAGAGTCCGGTGTCGAAAAGATGACATGTAGAAACAGCGACACGCTCCCTCTAATATGATGGTGATGGGAGTGTCTTTGCGGTGTATGATACTTGTGCAGCCAATAGGCTGAATTTCCACTGACCACAATAATGTGGGTGTAGCCTATAAATGTTTGGTGGTTATTTTTGCTCTGTATTGTCTGTTCTGATGAAGGTCGAAATGACCGAAACGTCAAAATAAAGCAACTTTTTCTAAGTCCTACAGTGTGCGGCGGGTCCTCTTCTTTGATTCCACTATCAGAGAAACTTTTTTTTTTTTTTAAACAAATTTTTATCCCACGATTTTGTAACCCATTTTCACCCAGTGCCAATTGCCTATGTAATCCTGGGCTCTGCTCTCCCTCTGCCGCGCCTGGGGAGACGGACTGACCTCATGCTTCCTTCTATGCATGAGGACTCATGCATAGAAGGAGCCCAGGATGCATGAGGACTCAAGAGTCCAAGTTGCTTCTTTTCACCTGACAGTGGGGATTTCCCCGGTTTGGACGTAGCGCGTGGAAGGAACACGTTATTCCAACCAGTTCCTTTCCCCTCCATCAGGCACCCCGGCTGGCCAGGGGGAGGCATTATTGAGACCAGGATTACTGCATGTTTTTGTGAGGGTATCAACCCTAGGAGACACGGGGAGAACATGCAAACTCCACACAGAAAGGCCCTATATCACCAACCCCACCTAGGGTGTGGGCGCTGATGATGCGGAGGGAGGAACACGCCCCCAGCGCCCACAGCGTCCCCCGGCGGGAATCGAACCCAGGACCTTCTAGCTGTGAGGCGAAGCGCTAACCACTTCGCCACCGTGCCCCCCTCAGAGAAACCTTTTTAATAATTGGAAGTGGAAATGGTTAATTCATTTAGTTTCATTAAATAAAACTGAGAAAAAAACGAAGCTCGGGGTGGGGGAGGTTGCCTATGGATTCTGCAACCTCTCTACACCCGTCCAACCCCGCTGTGATCTGATCGCACCCTCGGCAGGCTTGGAGACTCGGGCCTATTAGAGGGAGACGGTGGGGGGATCGGAACGGGGTGGAAGGAGCTTGTGAGTGAGCGTCTGGGGGTGGCGGAGGTGCAGGCGGCGGCACTTGGGTGAAAAAATAAAGGTTGAAATCCTTGACTGCGAAAACTGTCATAGCGGGGGGACGACTTGCGCGGAGCCCGGGTTGAGTAATAACCTGGGTTTTTCCTGTAAGAAATGAAGTGAATGCTGAGTCCTCTGGAGCATATAATTTAACACCCCTGTGCCAGGGGAGATGAGTGAGAATTGAAGTGAGTACATCTCGACAAAGGCTATATTCTCTTGGTTTCACACCAGCATGAGCAGTATGTGTGGGGAGCTTCCACCGCCGTCGATTGGGAGGGTTGGGGATGGCACCCAGCAGCCAGTCTCCATGTATGTATATATATATATATATCTGCAGTGGATAAAACACATTCACATCCATTGCAAACGTCTCAGTGTGCAAAGTCACTTCAGAACGCTCCTACGCTTAGCCTAAACATCTTTACGCGCGCACACACACACACACACACACACACACACACACACACACACACACACACACACACACACACACACACACACACACACACACACACACAATTGCAAAACACAACTTATTGCTGTACTGCAGTGGTTCCAGTGGTGTGTTCTAGGGCATTCACCAAATATTCGAATATTCGAATATCAAAGTCACTATTCGACGTTGTTCACCGAATTCGAATATTCGCTTATTTTTATTTTGTATTTTTTTTATTGTTTTGTCTTTAAAAATACAGTATATTTCTTCATGGTTTATGAAGCTTGGTTAAATAGGAAGTCATAAGAACCCTGACAAGCACTTGGAATTGTAGGTATTACATTTAATGTGACTCGGTTTCGCAGATAAATATTGTGAAAATAGCAGATCTATATGCTCACAAAGTCTCGCAACGCGAGGCGTTCGCGAGGCGTTGTGAGCATGTAGATATGCTATTTTCACAATGTTCGCCTCTTGCTTACTAAATATTTGACAGTTTGGCCAGTCCTGTCGAATATTCGACTATTCGAATACTTTGAGGTCGAATAATTTGAATACTAAAAATCGCTATTCGTGAATGCCCTAGTGTGTTCTAGACTTTTTTTGAGGGCATACTATAATGATAATCTATGATCCGTGGCTCTTCGTGTGGCCAGGGCATAGGCCAGTGCATAATGCCTATCAAATACGCTACTTTGAAAGGTTCACGAGGGCAGACGCTATTCATATTTTTATTTCCGACAGCAGACGCCGTTTACGTGCGTTACAGGTAGAAAACAGCACTGAGTGGTTCCCAAACTTTTTAACCCAGTGACCCCAGAGACTGGGACCCATACTAGGGAAAATAGCTGATCTGCAAGCTCACAACGTGGCGCGAAGCAACACATTGTGAGTTTGTAGATCGGCTATTTTCACTTCCCCCTAAAAGTTACATTTGTGGAATTCATGTGGAATTTCTTTGAATTGGTTTCATTTTATTCATGAAATTCCTTGGAAAAATGGTTTGAATTCATTTTTAATGTATGAAAAAGGAGGGGTATATTCACTTACGACCGCACAAAGATTTATCCGCGACCCACAATCGGGTCCCAAACCACTGTTTGGGAAACAGTGCTGTACAGAATAACACGTATTCACTCAAAAGGGGGTACGTGTACCCCTAGGGGTATGCACAGGTACTGCAGGGGTTACTTGATAAAAACTAGAAAATGAGAATATGTACATGTTACTGTTATGGTTAATGACAGGGGGTGTGAACCTGCTCATCTGTACATTTCTAAACCAATTACATCAATTACTTGACTAGTAGTAACTGTTATAGAATAGAAAGCAATGTATATTTGCCATTATGCTGTTTTATTTTAAACGTATTGGCATTGGAACTGGACTTTTGATGTCAATTTTACTGTGAGGAGAAGGGGGTACTTTGCTTGGGAAATCAGTGTAAGGGGGTACTGCAGCCAAAAAGGATTGAGAACCACTGGCACAGGCATATGCCAGCTGCATTACAGCATACTATATGACCCCATTCGTATTCATAGCATCCATTGGGATGCACACCTCTTGACTGACCCGGTCTCGAGTCATTCAATCAGTTGAGTCACTGGGATTTTTCTCTTCAGACTCCCTTATAGTGGAGGGACAGAATGAGAAACAAGGAGGGCTGCTTTCTTTTGTCCCCCAAGCTCTGTTTCTTTCCCCTTCCGTGGTCCTCGTACAAGCCCCGAGCCCCAGCCCTGTCCTGCATCTGCTAGGCGGATTAACTCTACAAGACGGAGGTAGCATTATGTCCCGAGGGGGCTTACTGTAAGGTTTCACTACTATTTCTATCCCTCACTCTCTCTCTCTCTCTCTCTCTCTCTCTCTCTCTCTCTCTCTCTCTCTCTCTCTCTCTATCAGGGGTGTCACAAGGGGGGGGGGGAGTGGGACTGAGTTACTAGGGCCCAAGGAGGTGGAGGGGCCTGGAATTATTTTATACTTTAGCTATTGAAAAATAGCAGATCTACAAGCTTGCAGCACGGCACTTGTAGATCTGCTATTTTTGAAGAGTCGAACATTTGTAACTCAAATTTTGCTTCGGGGGGGGGGGGGGGGGGCGGGGGGGGGGTGGATATTTTGAGATGGGGGTCCGTGGCCAAATACATATCATTTCGGGGGTCCTTCACATGAAAAGGTTTGAGCACCACTGACATAGAAACATGTTTTTCAAAAAAACCTTAGACTCTGTGCCGTGCTGTGAGCTTGTATATCTGCCATGTTGAATCCTTGTACCTAGGGCCCAGAATTTGGTGCGACACCCCTGCTCTCTCTCTCTCTATCTCTCTCCCTCCCTCCCTCTTTCTCTCTCTCTCTCCCTCTCTCTCTCTCTCTCTCTCTCTCTGTCTCTCCCCACTTAATGTACCGCTTCATTGAAAGGTGGCTAAATCTTTGTTAACAGGGAAACTATGAACTCACAGGGAGTTAATCAGAGTCAGCGCGAGGGCTGTCCATTTGCATGTGAATGTGCCGTGGTTGTATACCAGACTCTCTTTATGTCATTCACTCCATGGCGCCTCAGGCTTCTGGCCTCCAAGACGTCCTGCTGCCATATAGGTAGGCATTGGCCCTGGAATATCAATATGAACCCCATCGTCGCAGACTCGCAACCGCACTAAACCTGGCATGGGATGCTAGATAAACACACTGCGAAATTCAAGAGTGGTGTTTTAATTACACATTTGTTAAATTGACACTGAGGTTTTTTTTTTTACTGCAGTGTACATAGAGCCGGTTCCTGTTGGGACTTTGCGTATCGTCGTTGTCGGGTGGAAACCTTGTATCTCCAAGCTTCGAATGTGTACGTTCTTTCGCAAAGTAAAGCCCTGCTTCATCGTGCAAGGCCGTCGCACAAAAGTAGTGAAAACAGCGCAGCCGTTCTACAAGCACACAACGCATCGCACCGTGAGGCGTTGTGTGCTTGTAGATCGGCTGTTTTCGCTAGTTTAAATCATTTTTAAAATGAAAAATGGTTTTGGACATACAAGGTTTTCACCTGATAACGACGGTATGCAAGATAGCCAACGGTGTGTGCGTGCACGTGCAACATGCGTGTATGCGTGCGCGTGTGGTGCGTCAGTCACATGCCATATGCATGTGACTGAACCGAATATCAACCTGTGTTCTGACGATAATCTTGATAATATTAGTCATACCGGTAGTTTGCGGTATTACCGATGTTTCCTGTTGAGATTGGCACATTTCACCCAGGTTTTTTCATCTCACTCACTTCACTTTGTCTGCTGACCTCACTCAGCAACGAAATAAACAGAAAATAAACAAAAAATAAAATAAAACAATTCGGAGAAGGCAAGCAGTGATCACCCCATGATGTGCACTGCAATGTGGTCTCAAATGCACTACATTGCAGGTGCTTTTTGAGAGTGACAAAATAAGAAGACCCCTGTGACATGTGTGATCGGGGGCAGCTTGCCCCCGGAAATGTGCCAATCTCAACCGGAAACAACGGTATACTTCCCTCATCAATCTGCTATTGTACCACGCTTTATCAAGACCCGCTCTTTATAACGTATGGAAAATGACGACGTTATGTCACTCGCGAGTGACTTGCCCTTTTCATTCCGTGATTTCATTTAGTTAGCCTATCCGTGTGCATGGGTGGGTGGGGGGGGGGAGGAGGAGGGCGCAAGGATGCAAGGATGTTAAAGGAGAGAGTAAATCTTATGTGGAAATGTAGACTTAGAGGGATTTATCCATCGGAGAAAAGACCTTTTCACTTGTTTTGTTGGTTTATCCCCTAAACCCGGTCTCAGCCCGCCCCCCCCCCCCTGCCTAAAAGCTTTTGACATCTTCATCTTGTTCACAGTGGGCAGGCTTTGTTTGCTCTGCTTGAAAAAGCGGATGGGGCCTGGCCCTCCCCTCTGCCGTGGCACAAGTGTAGGACTTTGCCAGGGCAAAAAAGGCAGGGGTGTCGCAGCAAGTTCTGGGCCCCGGGTGCAAGGATTCACTGCGTTATTTTGTGCTTTAACTATTGAAAAATAGCAGATATACAAGCTCACTTGCAAGCTTGTAGATCTGCTATTTTTGAAAAATCGTGAAAATGTGCGCAAATCTTTGAAGTTTTTTTTTTTAAAAACCTATGTTTCTATGTCGGTGGCTCTCAAACTTTTTCATGATATGTATTTGACCACGGACCCCCATCTCAAAATATTTAGTTTGAATTACAAATTTTCGCTTAAAAAATACATATATTAAAAGATTTGCACATTAATGTTCATGATTTTTTTTAAATAGCAGATCTACAAGCTCGCAGCGCGGCACTCGGTGCCGCGCTGCGAGCTTGTATATCTGCATGCTATTTTTCAATAGCTAACTAAAGTATAACACAATTAAGGCCCCTCCACCTTGGGCCCTAGTAACTCAGTAACACCCCCCCCCCCCCCACCCCCCCCCCCCTTGTGACGCCCTGGCAAAAGGGGAGGGGGGGGGGGGGGATTTCTCTTTCCTCCTGCCCCCCCCTCCTTTTCCACATAACTACAATATGGTCATTGTCTGCCACTGAATAATGTGACCACTCGGGCAGCATGGGCGCTACTCGGGTCTGACTGTGAACCAGCTCTTTTCTTCGGCGTGAAAGGACTCTAATCCATGTAAATATAGGACTCAGGGAGTACAGCTTGGCCGCGGTCGGGGAGAGAGAGAGAGAGAGAGAGAGAGAGGGCGAGGGAGAGGAGGGGAACGGAGGGGAGGGTCAGCAATTTAACCTCTGACCCAACAAATAAGAGGCATGTAAGTTTTAGAATTGCTCTCCAAAAGAGGGGGCTCCCGCGGCGGAATGGGGTTCTTTTGTGCGGGCCACGGTTCTTTGGGGGGGCTGACTGACAGGGGCTGTGATGGGACCACGGTGCGACACAAAACCAAGGGAAGGGGGAAGAAAGAAAACGCTTCCAGAACTCTCCCATAGTGAGAAAGAACTCAAATGGGCAACCCAGATTATTGGCTCTGTGTAGAAATTATCATCTCCACACTGTTGTTAGTAGTCAGGGGACCAATGTGTTTGTAAAGGTGTCTAGTAACACATCTCACAAAGACTGAAATTCAGTTTCCCTAGGAGAATCATTGACAGCTGCTGAAAGTTGGGGTTCCATTAAATTAACTATACGGGATAAAACAGACCAAAAGTAAATATGCTTTAAGTAGCATATGTGGGGTCAAACTGGGTTTTTTCATGATTCTGAATCCATTGCAAGCATTTGTTTTGCACAAAAAACATTCCTTGGGCTAAAAACGGGCCAACAAAAATATGGTTTAGTGATGAGTCATCACCTTTCACAGTTTTGTGGGAGCCGCCTGAATTTCAGTCTTTGTGAGATGTGTTACTAGACATCTTTACAAACTCATTGGTGAAGAAATCTTTTGGTAAGGAATTTATTCCGGGACTTTATAAGATATCACCTGATTATAGGGTAAAAAAAAAAAAAAAAACTTTTTGTTTGCTTTGTGATTTCCATCTTTTCACAAGAGTTGAAGCATTTGGGCTATGGAAAAAACAGTGACCGTGCAGCCCGGGAAACCTTTTCGACGTTGTCTCAAAAAGATGCACCTTTTCTCTGTATCCAGGGGTGTCGCAACCAAATTCTGGGTCCTGGGTACAAGGATTCACTCACATTTTGTGCTTAAAACTGTTGAAAAATAGCAGATACAAGCTCACAGCGTGGCACCGAGTGCCGCGCTGCAAGCTTGTAGATCTGCTATTTTTGAAGAATCGTGAAAATGTGTGCAAGTCTTTGAATATTTCAAATGCTTCCAAGGTTTTTTTGAAAAACCTGTTTCTATGTCAGTGGTGCTCAAACTTTTTCATGTGAAGGACCCCCAAAATGATATGTATTTGGCCACGGACCCCCATCTCAAAATATTTAGTTCCAGGGACCCCCCAGAAGCAAAGCTTTAGTTACAAATTGTTCGCTTAAAGAAATACATATATTCGAAGAGTTGCACACATTTTCACGACTTTTCAAAAAAAGCAGATCTACAAGCTCGCAGCACGGCACTCAGTTGTAGATCTGCTATTTTTCAATAGCTAAATAATGAGGGCCCCTCCAACCTTGGGCCCTGGTAACTCAGTCCCACTTTCCCCCCCAAGTGTGACGCCCCTGTCTGTATCTGTAAAAAGATTCAAAATACGGTGACATCTTTTTTTTTTAAATGGGATGTTTGCCACACAACTGCATCGTTCGGGGCAGTGCAACCCTGTTGTTTCGAGGTCGGAAGTGTGCGTGCGTATGCCGGCAGCTTTATATGCTGTTTTGCTCAGTCTAAGGTCACAAAAAAACCACGAATGTAAACCATGATGCCTATCAGATGTACGACTAGAGGAGTGTGTGTCTGAAGCAGACCGGGTTGGTCTCGGGTCAGAGTCGGCGGGACCTTTTTTTAGTTCCCCCCGCTGAGAGACGACTTAAAATAGGTCTTTGAACACCAGCCTAAAAGGACACGCGGAGCCAACGCTCTGAAGACAGTAGCAAAACACACTGTGTCGAACATGCTGATTAAAAGCACCACTTCTTACCCGCGGAAAGACAGGAAACAAAACGTCACCGTCGGGCAGAAACCTCGTATCTCCAAGTTTCAAATGTGTATCTTTTTGTAGCGGCGAAAGCCGCTTCCAAGGAGTGGCTTTGTCTGTCCCGTACATGTTTTTTTTTTTGGAGGATTCCCATAGATTCTCAAGGAGTGGCTTTGTCTGTCCCGTACATGTCCCGTGCATGCAGAATTGAGGATTGGTCAAGCTTCACATGACAATTTGGCCCTCCAGACAAAATCATTCATTCATTCAGAATTCATAAAAATATAGAACTAAAGCACATAGAAAGTATAGATCTAGAACACAGAATGTATAGATCTAGAACACAGATTTCATAGCTCGAATACATAGAATAAAAATTCACCGCTTCACTTCGAACCGAGGTTAGATTTTTTTCATAAAGTAAGGCCCTGCTTCATCATACAAGGCCGTCGCACCAAGACTAGTGAAAACAGCAGATCTACAAGCACACAACGCCTCGCACCGCATTGTGTGCTTGTAGATCGGCCGTTTTCACTAGTTTAGATCATTTTTAAAATGACGAATGCAAAACGAACGGTTTTGGACATACAAGGTTTTCACCCGACAACGACGAAAACAGACCTGTTTGTCTGGGTGCTTTTAGGCTGGCTGGTTCTAAACTCTGAATCCATAAAGCCTTTGCTGAGCAAACTTGAGCGCCCTCGATTTTTTAATGAAATGACAGAAGTCTCTGTCACGTTGATCGGCCGCGTCGCGTTTGATGAATTCATGCAGCGTCGACAAAAATACAATACAGACCCGAGCAAAAACAGCAGCAGAATAGCCATCAGTCACTGCTAGAAGTGGATTTATCCAAACCTGATGATGTGCCCGTGTTTGACGCGGATCAAGTAGCTTGGAATATTAATGAAGGGCACCGATATCATTGTGAATCATTATTCAAATGTATTTTTCCACGTTGGGGAAATGCCTCAAGAGCACCTTTACAGACTAGTTTTGTGTAAAAAATGTCTTGACAAAGCATATCTAATGCAGCTGTACTTTTCATTTTGCAAGGAATTTAGACTGAAGATTCATTCGTTTGTAGTGATTAAATGGCTCTTCGCATTGTAACATTTGTGCTAACCTGGATAGCTATAAGTTAAACAATGCTGTGAATACAAATGGTATGTGTAGCCACATTTGTCCCCACATAATTAGACCCTGAAACCACTTTCAACCTGGTTGGCCGTGTCCCTATTTTCAGCATTTTCAGTATATCGTCAGTGTCGGGCAGAAACCTTGTATCTCCAAGTTTCAAATTTGGCCTTGCTTCATCATACAAGGCCGTCACACAAAAGTAGTGAAAACAGCCAATCCACAACGCCTCGCGGTGCGAGGCGTTGTGTGCTTGTAGATCGGCTGTTTTCACTAGTTTAAATCATTTTTAAAATGCTAAATACAAAACAAACGGTTTTGGACTTACGAGGTTTCCACTCGACGATGACGATATCTACAAGCTCACAGCGCGCTGCGCCATGTTGCGTTCTGGGCTTGTAGATCTACTAAATTCGCTATTTGTCGTACAACAAATTAGGTATTATAGTGCTTAAGTGGTTAAAGACGTTATCTTACAATGCATTTCAACGGGTTATGCTTGTGTTTTATAGTTGAATAAAGCCGTGTTGAAGAATATCCACTACATGGATACACAGTCAAACAGAGACAGCATGCCATCGATGTGCAGACAGACAGACATGAACCCCATGTGTTTCTCATCTGAACAACACATGGACATGGTCTTGATGCATACGCTTTTGTATGTTTTATGCAATGTTTATGTCGTTTATACGTACTGCATGTATCAACTACATAGTGACAACTTTTATAATGCCACCGTAAAACTGGTGGAAGCTGGTCATAGATAGTTTCATAGACTTGACTTGACAGCACTATCATCAGTAATATTTTCAGACATTTAACCACTTAAACAGCCAATAGTCAATTGAATCACTCTATAGTACTTCCAAGGTGTGGTTTTGTCTGTCCCGTACATGTCCATCTGATTGGATTGGTCAATTTCGTCTGTCCCGTACATGTCCCGTGCATGCTTGACCAATTGAGGATTGGTCAAGCTTCACATGCCAATTTGGCCCTCGAGACAAAATCATTCATTCATTCAGAATTCATAAAAATATAGAACTAAAGCACATAGAAAATATAGATCTAGAACACAGAATGTATCCACAGGTTTCCAACGCCCCATAGTGCATTGCGCAGACGCTGTACCGAGCTTCCGGCGCCGCAGCCGAGTGTGATTTACAAGCTCACAACGGGCTGCATCTGCGACGCGATGTGAGCTTGTATGTCTGCTGTTAAACCGGAAGTGTGGTCCAAATAATCTCCAGTAAACTCCCGCGGAAACAGGTGGATAGATCTAGAACACAGATTTCATAGCTCTAGAACACATAAATTTAGAATAAAAATTCACCGCTTCACTTCGAACCGAGGTTTCATTTTTCCCTCGACACCAAACATCTTTGATACTACTACTACAAGCTCTCAAAGCCTCGCAAACTTGAGGCTTTGTGAGCTTGTAGATCTGCTATTTTTCAGAATAAGGATCATATAGCCAAGCGGTTAATGTTAATTAAAAGAAAAGTCCTAACACACAAAGATTTGGGTGGCCCCTCTGTAGTAACTCTGGGGACCCCCTAGAGGTCCCGGGGTTGAGCTGCATTGTTTCCCAACCTTGGGGTCCGTGCCCTCTTGGGGTGACAAAGATCATACGGGTTTGGAGGTAGCCTGCAGGGGATCAATACTATTTTCGGGTTTCTGACCCGGTCGGAAATAACTTTACGTTATGTTGTAGTCGGTTGTAGTCATCGGGCGGCCGGAATCACCGACCAGACATCACTGGTGTGTGTGTGTGTGTGTGTGTGTGTGTGTGTGTGTGTGTGTGTGTGTGTGTGTGTGTGTGTGTGTGTGTGTGTGTGTGTGTGTGTGTGTGTGTGTGTGTGTGTGTGTGTGTGTGTGTGTGCGTGCGTGCGTGCGTGCGTGCGTGCGTGCGTGCGTGTGTGTCATACAGTGTATGCGGTCGGGGCGGTCCCAGATTGCTTGGGCAGATGTAAAGGAGAAAAAAAGGCTGAGGCCCAAGGAAAAAAGGTTGGGAATTCCCAAATTTTACATCAGAAAATATTTTGTGCCAAGGCCTCCCGTACACAATTTGATTTCAAGATTCTTTTTTTAAATTGCTGAAGGATTGTATTTAAAATTACTCATTTTAAAGACTGTGTAATGCAGTGGTTCACACAAGTGGGGTCTGCAGACCTCCAGGGGTCCTAGAGGGCCAAATGAGTAACAGTTTGTTTACTCTGTTTCTACAGACACTAGCTTCTAGACCAGGGGTTTTCAAAGTGGGTGACGGGGCACCCTGGGGTGCCGTGACACTAGTCCAGGGGTGCCGTGAGATCATTTGATAATATTTGGAATTTATTTGGACACTTGAAAAAATACTATTTAGTATAATTTTAAACTTGAAGTACAAAGTTATTTTCAGTCAGTTCTAACCAAAATGGCTATTATCTCAACGTTTTCCTCGCAACATAATCACTAAACTATTATCACTGTCGGGCAGAAACCTCGTATCTCCAAGTTTCAAATGTGTACGTCTTTTGCCCTGCTTCATCTTACAAGACTGTCGCACAAAACTAGTGAAAACAGCCGATCTACAAGCACACAACGCCTCACGTTGCGAGGCGTTGTGTGCTTGTAGATCTGCTGTTTTCACTAGTTTAGTACATTTTATAGATGATAAATACAAAACGAACGGTTTCGGACATACAAGGTTTCCACCCGACAACGACGATATGCTATGGGGTGCCTCGGATTCAAAAAATATTCATGGGGTGCCCTGAGACACAAAGGTTTGGGAACCCCTGTTCTAGACGTGCTATTTTCAAAATTGAAAATCTTTTATTTCCAGACAGGGGGCCAAATATGTATCAATTTGGGGGCCTTTGACATGAAGGTATTGGAGAAGCCATGGCGTAATGCATGGACCTGAGAGGAGTCCGGTTGAGGCTAGTGAGGAGGAGCGTACCTGGCAGGCACGTGCACACATAGACATCAAAGGGGGCTTGAGCCTCTGCCCTTTTACCCGTCAGTAAAAACGTGCCCTCTCCAGACCATGAATGCAGTTTCTACCACTTTTTGTGGTCACATGTTCAGATACTGGATTCTGATTGGCTTAAAACTGTGGTAAATCAGTCAACAACCTTGAGTTGGCTCATGGACCCCGCCCACTGTTGTGTTGCAGTTGATTTTAACTAAATAACCTTGCAAGTTACAACTGTGTTTTCTTTCATTTATATGGTAGAAGTGGTAGAAAAGCAATTTACCATTCGAGGGTCGTGGGTTGTTGGCTTTACCACTGTTTCAGGGTTGTTTGGCACTCGGCTTCACCTCGTGCCACAACCCTGAAACAGTGGTAAATCAGCCAACAACCCACTCCCTCTCATGGTAAATGGCTTACTTTTACTATATGGTGAAAGAAATGCAAATGCCCCTCTTTCCATGCCATAGCTGAAGGCAGCATTCAAGAGAATTGCCCTGTCCAAACTCTCCTGAACTTGAATGCAGCATCTTACGTCGAACGAATTGCCCTCTCTGTGTAGAAATCCATGCCGTTATGCCACACATCTCCAGTATTGACTAGATTATGCTTAGTTCAGTGTGGTATAACGCATCGAAAATAGCAGACCTCCAAGTTGTGAACTTGGAGGTCGGCTATTTTCGATATTTCCACCAAAAGGCCCTTTTAGAAATGTCAGCCCCTGCCTCTCTAACATTCTCTGCACGTCCCTGGTACCTGGCGTAACCCTCCCAGAGCCACTGCGCCTTTTTCACGACTTCCTTCCTGTGCTGAGAGCCTTTAACGGCTTCCTCCGGTATACACGCTGTCATTACCACGGCTAGCCAGCCATGCGCCTCGGACGGGTCATTAAAAAGCACGGGGGACGCAGCCAGCGCTGACATTTGTTTGTCATTGAACACTTCCTTTGGAATGACGCGCATCTGCATGCCGGAGTGCACGTACACACGCACGCACACGCACAGTATACTGGGTACAGTACTACAGTGCATGTGCTGCATGCGCATGCAAATTTCACATCCAGCCAGTTCAAGACTTTTTCAGCTGACGCAAGCTTAAATTCCTACATCATCAACATTACAAGCGACCAATATTAAGCAGTGCAAAGGTCGGTGCCCTGGGTCACGGCAACTCATGCATGTGTAAACAAACACACACGCCACACACACACACGTAAATACAGTATACACACACATGCAGGAATATTATGCATAATACTGTATGTCAAATTATGCCGCACTTCCACATAAGAGAATGCACAAAAACTAATCGTAAAATGTTGTTTTCTGCCAATGTTTCGTCGTGATAACACGAGTAACACTCAAAGTTTCATCACCTATAAGTTTGAAGGGGCCGTCTCTCCAGTTCCAAGATTTTCTAAAGGTGATAATAAATGTATGCGAGTATGATTCAATGTGTGTATGTTTTCAAGTGTGCGCGTGCGTGTGACTGTGCGTGTGTGTGAGTGTGTGCCTACGCGCGTGGGTGTGTGCACACATGTATGTGCACGTATATCGTCGTTGTCGGGTGGAAACCTTGTATGTCCAAAACCGTTTGTTTTGCATTTATCACTTTTAAAATGATTTAAACTAGTGAAAACAGCCGATCTACAAGCACACAGCGAGGCGTTGTGTGCTTGTAGATCAGCTGTTTTCACTGCTTTTGTGTGATGGCCTTGAATGATGAAGCAGGGCTTTACTTTGCAAAGAAAATTACAAATTTGAAACTTGGAGATACAAGGTTTCTGCTCGACAATGATGATATGCTCTTGCAGCATACTTGATTGCCTCAACTGCATGCGTATAACACAGAAAAAAGCCTAAGTGTTAAGTTGATTCCTTTAACTCAGACAGCGTATATAGGCTTACACATGGAACCAAATCATGGGGTTCATTTGGTTCCAACTCTCCCAGTTAAAGGAGCACTGAAGATTTTCCAGTGTAGGTTATCGTCACTGTCGGGCAGAAACCTTGTATCTCCAAGTTTCAAATGTGTATGTTTTTTTTTTTTTCAAAAAGTAAAGCCCTGCTTCATCATACAAGACTGTGGCACAAGACTAGTGAAAACAGCAGATCTACAAGCAGTGTGCTTGTAGATCGGCTGCTTTCACTAGTTTAGATCATCTTTAAAATGATAGATATAAAACGAACGGTTTTGGAGATAACAGGGTTTCCACCCGGCAACAACGTTATGCTTTCTCTCTTTCATGTGTTTTTAGTCCTGCCACGCTTTGTTCCCTTTTCTTAATTACAGCTAGCGCGCTCCTTGGAGAGGCTGGAACCCACTCCCCAACATCCACACACAGCAGCATCCATCCATCCATCCATCCCTCCATCCATACATCCAGGGACGTGCTGGGCCCCTGATTCAGCCTGGGAAAAAGAGTTGTAGAGGCCCTCATTGCGCGCTATAGAGAGAGATCTCTCTATAGCGCGGCTGCTACTCAAAGATTTTCCATTTCAGATCATGACAAGTGACAAGACAGTGGGCCAATTACATGAGTTATATTTCGTCATTGTCGGGTGGAAACCTTGTATGTCCAGTTTATGTCATTAAAAATGACATAAACTAGTGAAAACAGCCGATCTACAAGCTTGTAGATCTGCTGTTTTCACTACTTTTGTGTGACAGCCTTGTATGATGAAGCAGGGCTTTGCTTTGCGAAAACATTTACACATTTGAAACTTGGAGATAAGAGGTTTCTGCCCGACAGTGACGATTTACTTTGTTGGCCACCCAGCCCCCAAAATGGAACGAAGGCCGACATTTTATTTTTTATTTTTTTCCAAATGGCCGGCCTGGACCGGCCGGGAATGAACCGGCCGTTCGGGAGTTGTCCCGCTTTCCCCAATGGCCAGCACGTCCCTGCATCCATCCATCCATCCATCCATCCATCCATCCCCCATTAGCCAAGGAGCCAAAGCAAGCCTCTTTATACCTTTATGCAGAATACAATTAAAAAAGCCCATACAAGATCAAAAGGATAAGCAAGAGACTGACGAGGGTGATGTTTTTCTGAAAAAATATGCAGATTGGGTGGTGTTATTGATGGCTGCCCGTTTCGTTCCCTTATTTCCCGAGATCATTATTAAATGGGACACGGAGTTATCAGAAGAGCTGCCTCAGCAGATTTTTAGTCATCAGCTCCACCCCTACCCCTCACGCACACCCCCCAATGTGCACGAGCACAATTGAAAATGCACAGGCGCACATGCAGGCACACATGCACACGCACGCACGTATGCATGCACGCACGCACGCACGCACGCACGCACGCACACTCACACACACACACACACACACACACACACACACACACACACACACACACACACACACACACACACACACACACACACACACAAGCACACACGATGACATATATGGGCTTTGAGCAAAGTATTTTAAAGTGGGCAGGTCCATGCACTCAGGGGCAAGTCGTTCAAATCAGTGAGTACTAGTTCATACATATTAGTGCTCTTGACTTTGCTTGCATTATGGCCTCCTCAAATGCTGCTTTTCAATTTTTGAACAGTGTGGGCTATATGGAAATATTGCATACAAATAGATTATGTTATAGCGACAAGATTATTGGGGGGAAATATATGAATTTAACCATGGAGAAAACTTAAGAAAAATCAATCGTGTTTATTTTATTTTTATTTATTTTTTAACGTATGAAACTTTTTCTATCAATGTTTCAATCAAGAAACAAATCCGTTGCTGGTCAAACAAAGTACAGTTTTTTTTTTATTGTAATTTGTATTTAGTACTAAGATCCTCTTGGTTGCTGCAGTGATTCTGAAATAAAGTGTGTGTGTGTGTGTGTGTGTGTGTGTGTGTGTGTGTGTGTGTGTGTGTGTGTGTGTGTGTGTGTGTGTGTGTGTGCTGCAGCATGCGTGCGTGCGTGCGTGCGTGCGTGCGCACGCGCGCTCAAAGACGATGATGGGCGGTACGGCGACATCTAATTAGTTTCGCTTTTATTTTACCATGTCTCTCTCTCTCTCTCTCTCTCTCTCTCTCTCTCTCTCTCTCTCTCTCTCTAGTATTTTGTTGCAGATGAATAAAATATTGACCACAAGCACAGGACAATTTGAACCACTGAAGCTTAAGCCCTGGCCTGGGATACAACATCACACAGCTGGCAATTAGCCAGCCTGTTTGTCGGAGAGACTCGCAGGCCAATCCTCACTACACTGTCGCGTTTTCCGTCTACCTACCCCCCTCCTCCTCCCCCCCAAGGTGCAAATCTATGGCAACAATCAAATATATGGTAGCCTAATATTCAAGCATAAACTACAGCAAAATTACATATCGATATCTATGGACAGTTGGACACAAGTTCGATGAATGCGTGCGATGATTCTTCAAAGTTATAACATATATACTAGGCTAAATCAGGACAGTTTTAGCAAACGGCGGACCACCTTATAGGTTTACCCTGTGAAAACGTATACACATAAGGGCCCACATAAACTGATATTTTTCCCCCTAATCTCACAAGAACCTCCTAATATCATATTTCACACACGCCCGCAGTCATGCCCGGTGCCACAATGTTTAATGTATAAGCCCGCGTTGTACCAGATAGAAAACGCCAGATGATAAATATGCATGTATTCAATTAAGGGTATTACAGAGGGGCTGATTTGCATAAGGATTTGGGAGCTTAATATCATATTTGTGCTATAAAACTTCACAATAGCCTAAACGCAGGCTTTTATGTGTGGAGGGCACAGGTATTTTTCAAGGGGGCGACTGAAAATGAATAAGAATTACAATATGCCTGCGTGAAACATGGGCAGGGGGAAAACATTTACATAAGCGTCTTGGAGTCAAAATTGCTGTCTGTTTTTTATTGTTGATTTTGTGCCATGGTCATTTTAACTATATAGCCTATATTCTTATGCTGCTAAATATATCTTTTTCACCAAAAATAAATAAACAAATAAATAAATAAATAAGTCACGTGTATATGGATGTATAAATGTATGTAGGCTACTAGTTGAAGTCCATTGGATTGGATCTTAGTAGGCTACATTATATATTTTTGTTAACATAATTATCGCCGTTTTTTCACTCAAGTTGTTTTTCAGTTGCACTATTATGCAAATTCGTTGGCTCAACTCGTGTTGGTTTTCTTGGACAAAGAAAGTATAATAAAGATCGTGCATGGAGGAAAAGAGGGAGTAAAAAAAGAGGTGTGATAATATCTGCTCCTCTTGATCCACATGCAACCACATCTTTTGTGTGTCGACTATAACCCCCTCTCTCTCTCTCTCTCTCTCTCTCTCTCTCTCTCTCTCTCTCTCTCTCTCTCTCTCTCTCTCTCTCTTTCTCTCTCTCTCTCTCTCTCTCCTCTGATGACGAAGTCCATATTCCCTCCCAATTAAGAGCAGAGAGCTAATTAAGAGCGGCTTCCAGAACCGAGGATCACTCTGCAGCCACACAGCAGTCAGTCAGTCAGTCACTATCCCTGCATGGCTGATGATGATGGTGGCAACACATCACGGACTATTGGTGAAACTATAGGAGTCACATCGTGGTTGTCGGGTGGAAACCTTGTATGTCCAAAACCGTTTGTTTTGTATTTATCATTTTTTAAATGATTTAAACTAGTGAAAACAGCCGATCTACAAGCACACAACGCCTCGCACCTTGTGCTTTAGATCGGCTGTTACTTTTGTGTGATGGCCTTGTATATGATGAAGCAGGGCTTTACTTTGCAAAACATGTACACATGTGAAACTTGGAGATAAGAGGTTTCTGCCCGACAGTGACGATAATAGCGACACAGAAGAAGTGCTATTCAAATGTGTCTCTTCCTATTATGAACGAGGATGTCGAAGAAATCAAAGTATTGGTATCATGATGTTTCGTTATAGCCTTATACGCAAATAAATAAAACACACAGATGATATTATTAATAGGCCTATATAGCTCAGATGTGTATAGGCCTACTATATGCATTGGCCAGACAGCATGGCTTTCCTGTCATAATATTAGAATGATGCGTCAGGCTGATAATTATTAAATAAGATATAGGCTATAATCTTCTCAAATGTTTCGTGCACGATTCAAAACGTTGCAACTTGGCAAAAGCCCTATCCTGTTGATGTTTCGTGGAGAATTGTTTAAATTTGCTATAACACACCAAGGTTATGTTGTTATGCCTGTATAACACTAAACTGTTACATTTCCATTATTATTTTTCCACTATTTTTATTATTATAATTCTTCTTATTATTATTATATATTTTTTATTTTTTTTATATCCTTATTATACGAGTTCTCCATTCTCGCGTTCTTTCCGTTTTTTTTTATGCAGCAGGATAACATGCGCAGTTGAAATGCGCCCTGCTTTTGACACTGACACCTGTGGCAAATTGTTGTATTAATGTTGACTTTAAATTAGACCAATTACCAAAATACACAAGTGCAGGTTATTTTTGGCGTTTTAGCTATAGAACACTGTACAGGCCTATTGTCCGAGTTTCCATGATAAATGCATTAGAATTTGGTGATTAGCTCAATATGCATAAAACATTGACGATCATAGGCTATATCAGAGGCAAAATAGACTATAACAGCACACACACACTTATAGCAATCCAGATATCTGGCACCTCAGCACACATCCAAAAGATCCCCCAATCGTGCCCATAACAAACATCTCCACATCACTAAAAAGGCAAAACCAAAAAAAATCCAATATCTGTTCCTCCTCTGATCCGGGCCTCTTTGGAGTGACTATGACATTTAAGCGGTTTTGAAATACAACAGACAGCATATAGAGACGAGTAGTCCCCATTGCCACGGGGAAGCCGAGGAAAGGATTAGAGAGAGCCTCTCTCTTCGGTAAAATAACAATTCGGTGATTGTTGAACAACCAATGAACATAAATCGTGATCTGTGACGTAGGGGTCCCCGTTGATAAGGCGCGGAGTGTATAGCGGGAGCAGAGCAGCGATAGGGGGGCTAGCAGACACTTGAACTGAACGTATAGTACAACTCCTCCTCTACGATTACTCACACGCAGCTTTTCCTGGCAACGGGAGAAAGAAAAAAAAAACATAATAATAACATCCACTGCTAAAAGGAAAACAGCTCCTCGCATGCAGCAGACAGGCTTCCCGAAAGGATTTTAAAGCAAAAAGACGATTTATTTTGTTTTGTTTTTTTAACGCAACGGCAAGAAACATTTCGTTTTCTGACTGTGCAGGTATAGTGCGTGTAGTTTTTTTTTTTTTTTTTGCTGTTTCCACCCAGCAACTTGGACATAGTTGAATGAGAAGCCGGCGTACAGGAGCTGTTGCTGTATACAACGAAGAAGATGCTGTACTACTGCGCGCCTTTCTCAAATAATGTTCTCTTTTGATTTATTCGCCATGCCATCGATTCGTTTGGAGACCGTTTGTATGAATTAGAGTCTAATGCAGTAGGGTTTGTTTGATGTATAGCGACGGTGTCAGTTGACAGAGTTTACTGCTGCTCAACAAAAGGACTCTTTTCGTTTGGCCAATGCCTTCCAAATCACCCAAATCCCGACGAGAAGGCACCACCGGCACAGAACCAATGCAACGGGGTCTTATGTAGTGGGTATGTTTTTTTTAATGGTTAAATGGACATTATTTAGCTAAGCCAATTCATGGTTAAAGAACAAAATAACCATTGTTATAGCTATCTTCATGCTAAAAAAGAGAACACATTCACATCGGGTAAGACAGTGAATCTACCTCGTTTATAGCCTATTTATTAATTAATCATAGCCTATTAATAATGAGCGCTGCACAGATTCGGATGACGGTTTCCATTGGCAGATGATCACGTAGTGTGGAGAACACGTGTCCATTTTTCCTCAATCTTTTTTCTTCCTGATCTGGAATTCTTTACTTGTCACATCACAACAAGCGAGGAGGAAAGGAAAAGAAAAGGGGTCGCGGGGAAGGAAGGCAGAATTTCGAGGTGCCACCGCCGGCTCGGCTGCACGGGGAGCTGTGTAGAGATCTTGTGCATCTCATGGAAATCCTGGGCTGCCGGTCTGAAGAAAACAGCTACAATATCCTCCCATCCGCGGCAACGATGCTCTTCCATGGCCTCCCCGGAGGCGACATACACGGTGTTGTGGAAGAAATGGACCGAAGAGGCATGAAGAGCGAGTCACAAGCTATCAGCTCGGCCATCGATATGGGGGAATCAGAGACGGTAAGGAGTGAACCGGAGCCACCTATTATTACTATTAGTGTGCTTACTGCAGGTCGTTTCATTCATCTGTGAATGAACTTAAAGGAAAGCTTGTTTCTAAATCACTATAAAGAGTGCAATGCCTTCCTATTGCCTATTCAAATGTTCCGGTGAAACTTATTTGAGCCTATATAACACACAATTCAAGTGCAAATAATAGGTTTACACAACTATACAATTATTGTGAATTTTATATATATAGTAATAAGTGGTAGTTTATTAATTATTGTGTCTCTTTTTTGAAGAGAATTAAAATCGTTAAAATAACAGCATTTAAATAGACTATTTAAAGAGTAGTAGCGTAGTTACTTCGTTATTAGTGCATTTTGTGGACACGCACTAATGCAATTTAGATAAAGGCAATTAAAGCATACGGGCAATTATGGTTAGTTAATATCGAGCGAAAATAAACCGAATAGCATTTGAAAGATTATTTACAGATATTTTTTTTCCAAATGTAAACATGTTTACTCCATGTGGCCAGCAATAAGGGAAATTGTTATTTAGGCTATTTGTTTTAATTTAGAATCGTTTACTTCAACATCAGCCCCTTCATTGTTAATATTTCATATTATTACCATGCAGGCCTATTAGCAAAATTACCAAAAGATCAATTCTAAAAGGGGTCTTTGTATTGAAATGGGCAACACAGCTAAAATGGCTCAAATAAATGCATGCATTTAATTTATAAATATATATATTTACTGAGCTTCAAGTCTAATTTTCAAACTGATACCGTTGGGGAATAAAAGTGTGTGTGTGTGTGTGTGTGTGTGTGTGTGTGTGTGTGTGTGTGTGTGTGTGTGTGTGTGTGTGTGTGTGTGTGTGTGTGTGTGTGTGTGTGTGTGCGTGCGCGTGCGTGCGTGCGCGTGCGTGCGTGCGCGTGCGTGCGTGCGTGCGTGTGTGTGTGTGTGTGTGTGTGTGTGAAAAAAATCGTATTTGCCCATTTCACTTATCTTTTTTTCCTTTTCTTTTTCTTTCTGCCGTAAGCCATACCCTATTTGTAGAACCAAAAACATAAAAAATAAATACTCAAGCAATGCTCCATTGAGGCGTGCATGCATGACGACAGACAGATAAATAGGTGACTCATATATTATGTGCAGGCTGGCCTTCAAAAAACGCAACAACTTGACATCGTTTCTTCCACTCCCTTTGTGTGCTTGCTACATTGTGTTCCCCATGCAGGCCATGCCCTGTCTGAACAGCGACAGGGTGGCTCTGTGTGCGGGCTGCGGCAGGAAGATAGCGGACCGGTATTACCTGCTGGCCGTCGACAAGCAGTGGCACATGCGCTGCCTCAAGTGCTGCGAGTGCAAGCTCAACCTGGAGTCGGAGCTCACCTGCTTCAGCAAGGACGGCAGCATCTACTGCAAGGAGGACTACTACAGGTAATTGATCCCCCGGGTAATAGTAATACACGGCGTTGTCGAGGGGACGCGGACGGACCCCGTATTTACGCGCACAATGGGTGCACGACGAATCAAAAGAAAGTATAATACGGGCCTTAAAATGCTCTCCCTTTCTGTCCTGTAACGTCCCCCCCCATGTCTGGAAACTAGTAATCACACCACGCATCTCCAAATCTGTCACCTATCCGTACCTCGCCCTGACCCTTTTTTCTTTTCTTTTTTTACTGTAAATACCATTTATTCTTTATTTTGTTTTCCGACTGTCTTATGTTGATTTGCATTTTTTTGTAGGCCTACTGTGTTTTATGTCCCTGTCATTTAAGGCTACAAAGGGACCCCAATTTAAGCCAGCGAGCTTTCTTGTGGTCTTTCGTTATCCTTCTAGTTGACCGTGTATCAGTGAACTGCAGGCCTATACTGTCCCGTACATTTTCCTATGCAAACTTCTAATAAAGTAGACTATTCAATCAATCAACCAAAACCTTAATCACAGACGCCCAATCGTCATGGAGGTAGCACAATGTATAGGCCTCGGTCCAAGGCGCCCCAGCATGCAGACACAACCTCGACAGAATAGAATAGAAACTAAAACACATAGCAAAACATTACAGAGACAAAACAAATATCGTTGTTGTCGGGTGGAAACCTCGTATATATGCCCAAAACCGTTCGTTTTGTATTTATCATTTTTAAAACGATTTAACTATAGTGAAAACAGCTGATCAACAAGCACACAACGCCTGGCGTTGCGAGGCGTTGTGTGCTTGTAGATCGGCTGTTTTCACTACTTTTGTGCGATGGCTTTGTATGATGAAGCAGGGCTTTACTTTGCGAAAAAAGAAAAGTACAAATCTGAAACTTGGGGAGATACGAGGTTTCTGCCCGACAATTGACTATGACTATAGTCTAGTGACTATTATGCACATGTGCGTGTGTGTACCGTGTATAGTTATGGTTCAACTCGCTGACGAGGATCCCTGTGTTTTTCCGCAGAAGATTCTCCGTGCAGCGGTGCGCCCGCTGCCACCTGGGGATCTCGGCGTCGGAGATGGTGATGCGCGCGCGGGACCTGGTGTACCACTTGAACTGCTTCACGTGCACGACGTGCAACAAGATGCTCACCACCGGGGACCACTTCGGCATGAAGGACAGCCTGGTGTACTGTCGCCTGCACTTTGAGACTCTCGTCCAGGGGGAGTACCCGACACACTTTAGTAGCCACGGAGCGGACGGCGGAATCGTGGCCTCGCACAAGGGACTGGGCGCCGCCAACACGCTGGGACTATCCTACTTCAACGGAGTGGGCACCGTGCAGAAGGGCCGCCCCAGGAAACGGAAGAGCCCGGGGCCCGGAGCGGAGCTGGCGGCCTATAACGCAGGTAGGGAGCGCTGCTTGGATTGCTTCATTGATTGATTGATTGATTGTATACTTGTGTTGTATGTATTAGAGGTTTGCATAGGAAAAAAAGATGCATTACTGTACTGGTACTTTTCACTGCCTGGTTATAAGGTCAACTAAAACAGTGGTTCTCGAACTGTCGGGGGGGGGGGGGTCCCCAGATGATTAGCTTTAATGGGAAACGTTGTTTTCTCACTCGACAGTAAACAAACCAACATAAGGTTTTAAGTGTATCTATAGGGTATCTGCACATTTCTAAAATGACAAATTAAACATTGGCCAAATTGTCAAATATTATAGAGGCAGAAATTGTGAAAATTGCCGATCTGCATGCTCACAATGCTCTGCATGCTCGTCAGGGTGAGAGGGAGGGGGGGTCCCCAGTTCAAATATGATTATTTGGGGGGGTCACCAGTTAAAATATGATTATTTGGGGGGTCGCGGCCTGAAAAGGTTGAGAACCACTGAACTAAAAGGATAAAGGCCACAAGAAAACTTTTGGGCTTTGGGGTCGCTTTTTTCCTCAATTCATACAATTACACAAACAGTGTTGCATGGTGGAAAGTACCAAAAGTAAAAGTGCATAGCCTAACGTTCGTGACGCGTTGTGAGCTTGTATATCGGCTATTTTCAAATATCCCTATAAAATATGGCCAAAGAAGTGGTTAATGGTACCGGTATGTTTTATAATATTATAATTTATATCTGCAAAGTAACTATAATTACGTTTTTAAATACTTGTATTGGAGTAAAAGTAGCCTACAATATTTAGATCCGAGGTGTAGCCTAGAAGAGTAGAAGTAAAAGTATTGGAAATCGGAAATACTCAAGTGATGTACAAATATCCCAAATTGTACTTAAGTGGCCTACTGGACTCAAGTAAATGTACCTAGTTAGTTAGTTAGTTAGTTAGTTAGTTAGTTGGTTACATTACTCACTCACTGTACACAAAGCGCACATTAGACGAATAATGCCAGGATTAATTATCAAGGCACCACTGCACTAAACACACGTCTATATCTATGTTATCACGTTTAAGACATTGTAAACTGGCCTGAAAGTAAGTTAGGCCCAAGCTAGAACTTTTGAATAAAGGACTGTAATTCTAGGCTAATTTAGACTAAAAGAAAAACATGCAATTGAGGTTGAGCAGGATATGATTCTAATGCTCGTTAATAATGTAGTATAAATAAAGGGTGGTGCAGGGCCTAATATTGCAATAATATTAAACCTAGGCCTATTTCCAAACAATTTCCTTTCTTCATTTTAACCCCACCCCGCACTAAACTATTTTCAGGATGTGAAAATGGAAAGTGTGATTTATTTTATTGTTTTTGCGTTTGAACTCAGAATAAAAACAATAAGCCAACAACACTAATCAATTAGCATAGCATGTTTGGCATAACATAATAGTTAGCTAAGCTTGTTTGGCATAATATAATAGTTGGTTGAACACATTCGTTTCGCCCAGAAAGTAATACAGTAGCCTGTACAGATTAAAAACATTTAAAATGATTCGATTGTGTTTATCATTGTTGTTTAACCCACATAACATTATAATAACATCGGGATCACAGCTATTACATCTAACACGTTGTAACATGCATTTGACCAAGGAAGGGTTAGGGTGCCCCCCTCCCCGCTTCCCCCCCCCCACCAACCCATGGCCTCTTCGGGGGGAAAAGTTTTTTGAAGTTCCGGCTTTCGCTTTTGCCATTTTTCCACTTGTCAGGCTTCATAGTCCTCCTGCGTTCCCCTGCTTCGCCCTTTGCACACTCGGGGGCCTTTCGGGATGGGACGGGGCCAAATTGGGTGTATATACAAAGGAGAGATCAATGGGACTTGATGAGTTATTCAGTGGAAGAAATGTGCGCGTGCATGCTTGCGTGCTTGCGTGCGTGCGTGCGCGCGCGCGCGTGCGTGCGTGCGTGCGTGTGTGCGTGTGTGTGTGTGTGTGTGTGTGTGTGTGTGTGTGTGTGTGTGTGTGTGTGTGTGCGTGTGCGTGTCAGACAGGGCAGTGACACGCCAGTAAAATAAGTTTAGCTATAGTATTCCGTTTAATTCTACTATTTATTTGCATGCGTTGGATTGAGAATTGAGATGGTATTTTGTATAATTGTAACTAGACCAACTGTAGTGCCAAATATTATGCAGACAGGCAACAGATGGGCTACAGACTTATTTATTTATTTGATAAAACTCTTTAACGCAAAGATTATCTTCCTTTGGTTTCACATTGGTTTTGGCAAAATTATCAACGAATTCTGACTTCTTTAGACTGTGTTTGTTATAAATTAAGATGATACATACTGTATATAGGCCTATATATATATCGAATAGTATAGGCCTACCAGTGGTTCACAAATGTTTTAGCCTGCATGTGACCCAAAAGAGAAATGAAGACATTTTTGCCCAGGACCCAAACTAGTGAAAACAGCAGATCTACAAGCTGTTTTTGTGCCGCGCTGTGAGCTTGCAGATCGACTGTTTTCACTACTTCTTATATTTTCTAATTTATGGAATTTATAAGATTAGATTGTCTTTGATTTCTTTGTGAAATTACAGGGGGGGAGACCATTGAATTGTGTTTACAATTAATGAAAAGAAAAATGGGAATGTTCTTTTGAAAATATTTTTGAAATAATAATTAAAATGTTGTGTTAGGGAACCAGTGGGATGTATGTATACAACTGTCACCTGACTGACAGGAGAGGTTGGAGGGAGTGGGAGAGAGTGTGGAAGGTGCTGCCCTCTTCTGTTCACATGTAGAAACAAAAAAACCTAGGTTCCAAGTTGAGACGTTTATACCACAGCAAAATCCTTTTGGAAAACAATCGTGCTTGTATGGTAGAAACATTGTTTTTGGACTGAGCAGCAAAGACAACTAAAAAACAATCCACAGCATCAGTTTACGAAATTGTTGCTTTGCCCCATATGCTTTTGCCAAAAACAGACATTTGCTGTGTCTGGCGTTTGTGTGGGCTAATTAAGTGAAGTGTTATTCTGGCGATTTTTTTCAATGACTAATTCTTTCATATTTGCGGCGTTTAAATACGGAAGACGGACTGTTATGCACGCAGCAACACGTTCACGTGTGCCAAGAAAATAGTATCCGGGAAATATGTGTCACATTTCTGAGGCTCAGCATTCTAGTGGACTGACTGCCTCACGTTACACTCAAACACATACCAATTAGGCTACATACGTAGCCTACCATTTGTAACAACACATATGGAAACACAAGCTTTTTATTTTAATTGTAGCCTAATACATTATTGTCTTAGTTTAAGTATATGACAATAAGTAGGCTTGAGTTACTAACTCAGTCATGCCAGATTCTTGTTTTTATTTTTTTAAGGGGAATCATTTCTGATGGCATCCCGTTAAAATTAAATTTTAAAAAATGACCCAAAGGAAATTAAATTAAATTTGGATTCACAATATCATTATGGTGAATCATTATGGGCTAAAGTTAAAAGTACTGATTTGAAGTGGTGAATTGGTCAATGTCTTCCCTTCCCTCTTTATTGTTTTCTCCCTCCTTACCCCCCCCCCCCCCCCCATATTTATAGAGCATATTTGTACTTTTAGACTACTTCAAAATAAGGTTGACAATTTGATTAATCAGTCAATTAAAACCTAAAAAATATACAGTGTGTGTGTGTGCGTGTGCGTGTGCGTGTGTGTGTGTGTGTATATATATATATATATATATATATATATATATATATATATATATATATGCACGCACGCGCGCACGCACACACGCACACTCATATAGATTTGTATATACTTACTGTTTGTATAGACTTACTGTTTTTTTGTTCTTTCTTTTTTTACTGACTATATCTACTGCATAGTACTGTGTTCTATTCGTCTGTCATTCAGTGTTATATGAGATACTTAAATGGTTTCCTGTGGAAATAAGCTTAGTCTTTTCTAGGATCTCCTTTTAGTAGACCTTGTACCAGTGAACTGTACCGTCATGAAACTGTACCTTTTCCTATGCAAACTCCTAATAAAGTCTTCAATCAATCAATCAATCAATCAATCAATCAAACAAACAATATAGTCAAACTAAATATTAATTGGATCAGTTTTTCAAACATGCGTCTCAGATGTTGTATTTGCGTCCTAGCCGTGTACATGCATTTGTGTGTGTGTGTGTTTGTCTATACACATCCTTACGTGCATGTGTGTGTGTGCTTGTGCTTGTGCGTGCGTTGCCCCCTAAAGCGCTCAGCTGCAACGAGAACGACGGTGACTCCATGGACAGGGAGTCCCAGTACAGCTCGAGCCAGAAGACCAAGCGCATGAGGACCTCCTTCAAGCACCACCAGCTGAGGACCATGAAGTCCTACTTCGCCATCAACCACAACCCCGACGCCAAGGACCTCAAGCAGCTCGCACAGAAGACCGGCCTCACCAAGCGCGTGTTACAGGTAACTGAGTGCTTGCACTGTACTGTACGTGAACTATACACAGTGGTTCTCAACCTTTTCGGGCTGCGACCCCCAAAATAATCATATTTTAATTGGGGACGCCCTCCCCAAACACACACTCCCTGACGAGCACTAAGAGTTGAGGCATTCCATTTTGAATAACACGGTTCTATTGTGAAAACAGCAGATCTACATGCTCACAACGCCTCGCGTTGCGAGGCGTTGTGAGCATGTAGATCGTCTGTTTTCGCAATTTCAAAATGTGACAGTTTGACCCATGTTTAATTTGTAATTTCAGGGGTATTAAAAAGTCCTTAAATTGTCACTTTAGAAATGTGCATAGACCCACTATAGGCTTAAACTGTATTTTGGTTTGTTTACAAAAATATGTTGCATGTTGAGTTAATCATCTGGGGACCCGCCAAAAATAATTTGTGGACCCCTGGGGTCCCGGCCCACAGGTTGAGAACCACTGAACCGTACAGCTCTCTGTGTTCATTTTGGCCACCATTGAGACCCGAGGCCCATTCCACAAATGCTGTCTAAATCAGTGGTTCTCACACTTTAAAAGGGGTCATGACATTGACTTTTTTTTTTTGTGGTTTCCTGACCTCAATTACACCCCCAAAAAATGTACATTGAACATGCAGTGGTTTTTCTGTAATCTGTAGTTTTATGAATAATAAGGCTCAGAAAAGTGAGTTCATTTTCCTCTGGAGTCTGGACCAACGCATCATCATCCAGGGGAGGACGTGGTCGTAGGGGAGGGTGTATCACCTTTGATGTTACTTTCCACTGTGTTTGTATTGTACCAATGCTACCATTTACCAGTTCAGTTGTTACGTTCACCCTCACCTACAACCACCTCCTCCATGATTATGCGTCAGTCCAGAGGCAAATGAACTCACTTTTCTGAGCCTATATTCCAAAAACTACAGAATACAGAGAAAACACTGAATGTTAAATGTTCATTTTTTGTTGTTGTTGTTGTTGTTGTAATTGAGGTCAAGAAACATGAAAAAAGCAGATGTACAAGCTTCATGCGCTTATATGTCTGTTATTTTTGGACAGCCAATGCAAAAATCTAAAATGACACAGATGCTATCCTGGTTTCAATGGGTTAAAAATTATGGGAACGTTTGAAAAACGTACAGGTCAAATTGGGTCAATTTTTACACTCTCTCACATTACACTATGAGGATTTTACTGAGGGAGAAAAATATAATAATTAGCTTTATTTGTACAGCACTTGATAAAAGCTAATGTGTACTGTAATGTGTAATGTGTACTGTAAATGTTATTGTTTAAGATTGAAGAATGTGACGAATGTGCTTGTGTGAGAGGATTTCATTAAGGCTCGGGTGCAAATTATATCATTTCTATAGGATGCACTTATCTTATGTCTATTATGCATTTTTATTTCAAATGGAAGAATTGTTTTGCTTGCTTTGAGAAAAAAAATCGATATACAAGGTGTGTGTGTGTGTGTGTGTGTGTGTGTGTGTGTGTGTGTGTGTGTGTGTGTGTGTGTGTGTGTGTGTGTGTGTGTGTGTGTGTGTGTGTGTTTAAAACCCAGTACAACATACTGTACTATTCAAATGTCTAAGTTACTGGTAGATATTGTTTTGCAGTCTGGTTATTTTAATGGAATGCAATGATTACAAGGACATTGCTTGAAATCAAACAGATCAAGGATCTTTCTGTTTCAGTGGGATAATATATTATGGTGATGACTGAAAGATTTAAAAAGAAAATGATGGCTATACGGCTCATGGGAAGGAAGAGTGAGAGCACAACACAGAACGTTTGATTTCCACAAAGATGACAGCATATCATCCAGGGAATTGTAAAAGGAGGAAAAAAGGGAGACAAAAAGGTTTCTGAATCGAAATATCTGTAAAAGGAAGAAAAAAAAAGGGGGGGGGAGAAAAAAAAAGAAAAACAATCCCGCCGCTTTAATTATCGCTTGCAGAAAACAAAGCAATCATTTTGCTTTGATGCATTCGGTTTTTATTATTTTATTTTACATGCCTGTTATTCCAGATGAAGCGTTTCTCCTCGTGACCCCCCCCCCCCCCCCCCCCCCGCCATACACAGCTCTATCATTACGATTCCCTCGCCGTAAAACTGTCATAGCGTTTACGTTTAGTTTTTCCCCTGATATCGGGGTTCTTCAACGTTTTCGGGCCAAGGACCCCTTAGTCGAGAGAGAGAGAGATGAAGCAGGGACCCCCCACAACCCATAGATACCATATAGTTTCATCGTGTTGACGGCACAATCATCAGTGTATTTTGGATTCATGTCAATTTGTGTCAATACTTAATAAACTTGACCTTTCACTCTGAAAATAGCCGATCTAGATCTGCTATTTTTGGCTAAAGTGCTCCGTGTATGGACGCTAGGGTTCAAGTGGTTAAAAGATTTGGAGGAACCCCCTGTAGTAACTCTTGAGGACCCCCCTAGGGGGTCCCCGGACCTCCCTGTTTGAAGACCCTTGCCTTAATCAGGGTTCACTGCACAGAGCTTAATCTATAAGCCAGGGGTCTTCAACAGGGGGTCCGGGACCCCAAGGGGGTCCTCATGTTACTACAGGGGGTCCTCCAAATCTTTGTGTGATAGAAGCTTTTTTGTCTCCTTTTATATATTAACCACTTGAACCCTAGCCTCCATATTCTGAGAACTAGCCAAAAATAGCAGATCTACAAGCTCACATGTGAGCTTGTAGATTGGCTATTTTTGGCAAAGAGGTTTGGTGTAGAGGGAGAAAAGAGCAGACTAAGTACAGAGTGAAAGGTGTTGACGGTTCAAGTGGTTAAATATCTGGAAACACACATTTAACACTCATTCTGTGCCACAGGCCAAAATGCCTCCAAGGTAGCTGTGCCACGGTTTTGTATGTTTTTCTTTACTATGCAATGAAAAAAAATGATTTTTTTTAATATATTTTTTCCCCTACAGAAACAGACACAGTTGTTGTGATTCAGTGGCAAAAATAATTTTGTCAATCGGACAAATGGTTCCAGAGATAGAGCTGTTTGAATCAAAAAAAGTGTCCATCCACTAGAATGGACACACATTTTCACACATTTTCTCAATCAGCTAAACGAGGGAGCGAACACACAAACAGAGAAAAGCATCTCTCTGATCTCAGGTCATTTTGACATCTTTAAAAAAAAAAAAAAAAAAATGATTTTTTTTTTTTTTTTCTATGTAAAAAACACAAAAACCGTCATAAGCCGTCATTGGCACACAGGGCTATTGGAAAAAAACCGTCATAAGCAGTTATTGGCACAGAATGAGTTAATTACGCCGGAACTTGGCCCGGGCATTCTGGAACCACACCTGCAAAGAAGAGGGTTGAAGGATATTAACAACTTGGGGGCCATAAAAAGTAAAAAATTAATTGGTAAAAATATGTGGGAACCCTGTACTATCCGTGAGTGTCCACTGACGATTGAGGAGGATAATCCATTTGTTTACAAACGCTCGCGAAACTAAAATCCAAACCGGGGCCGACCATCGCGGTAAAGTGTCGCCGTGAAAACAGCCAGATCTCTGCTTCCCTGGCGTTCTTTGCACCTTATTCATAGATAAAGCCCTTTTTATGTTTCAGCATAGAATAGAAATCAATGCAGCCTAGACGCGCCATTTTGTTTCTCTGCGAGCCACGTTATGACGTATGGACCAGGGTCTTTCACAGGGTACACAGGATGCATGCAGCTGCATGTAACCAAGTTAACCCTTTGTCTCGTTGAGGGACGAGACAACTGAGTTTTGGCACAGCGACCTCCAGTGGCCGTATCTCGTTACTGGACGAGTTTGGCCCCCAAGTTGTTGATATCCTTCAACCCTCTTCTTTGCAGGTGTGGTTCCAGAACGCCCGGGCCAAGTTCCGGCGGAACCTGCTGCGCCAGGAGAACACAGGCGTGGACAAGGGCGCGTCGGACGGCTCCACGCTGCAGGGCGGCACGCCGTCGGGCCCCGCCTCGGAGATCTCCAACGCCTCCATGAGCCCGTCGAGCCACACGCCCACCACCCTGACGGACCTGACCAACCCCACCATGCCCACCGTCACCTCGGTGCTCAGCGCCGTGCCCGGCGTGGGGGGCATGGACGTGCACGAGTGCCGGAGCCCCTCGCAAACGACCCTCACCAGCCTCTTCTGATGTTAGGCTTGCCGTCCCCCCGTCCCCCCACCACCTTGCTCCCTTCTTCCCCTTCCTTCCGTCTCGCCAACGCCTCGTCTCCGCGTCCCCCTCCTCCCCCTTTAAAGGACAACTTTGTTTTTTTTAACAACAAGGGTTCATGTTTTAGAGAGTCTTTAGAGAAAAGAAAAGATAAGCGTTCAAATGTTTTCATTTACTTCTTTCTGTTGTTTTGGTGATTTTAACGATTTTGATTTGCATGCATGCAAGTGGCTAAATATGTCCTTTTAGACACAAATAAGCCCATTCCCAAGATTCACCGCAATCTTTCATGGACAGATGTGACTTATGGTCTGGTGTAAATAGTAACAAAGAAATTGATGGTTTATTATGTCTAAAAAGCCACTTGTACGCATGCCCCCAACCACTGAAATCAAAATACTAAAATCGCTAAAACAATAGAAAGCAGTACATTAAGGCCTAGAATTATTGAATGCTTTAACCAGTTAAAAATAACAGATATACAAGCTCACAGCGCGGCACCGAGTGCCGCGCTGCAAGCTTGTAGATCTGCTATTCTTGAAAAAGTCATGAAAATGTGTGCAAATCTTTGAATGCATTTATTTTCAAAGCGAACGTTTGTAACTCAAATTTGGCTTCTGGGTGGTCCCTGGAACTAAATATTTTGAGATGGGGGTCCGTGGTCAAATAAATATCATTTTGGGGGTCCTTCACATGAAAAGGTTTGAGAACCACTGACATAGTAGTCTCTCAAGAACAGACCAACTGAGCTAAGTGAAAAGGACCTTTTCTTTGACGATGGCTGGCCAGATTGCTGACGTAGAAACATGGGTTTTTCAAAAAATCGTAGAAGGATTCAAAAGACACTTCTAGAATCGGGTCAAAAATAGCAGATCTACAAGCTCGCAGCACGGCACCGAGTGCCGCGCTGTGAGCTTGTATATCTGCTATTTTTCAATAGGTAAATAATGACACACAATAATGTGTACCCGTTCTAAATGGGTTAAAACATTTTAACGCTCATCTTCTCTTTTCTCTAATTGCAATCTAAGATATGAACCCTTGTTGTAAAAAACTAAAGTTGTCCTTTAACGAGCACCCTCTCGCCGGCCTCTCCTCTCCTCTCCTCTCCTCTCCTCTCCTCTCCTCTCCTCTCCTCTCCTCTCCTTCGCCACGCGACCCTCCCCTCTGGCTCACCTGGATGTACGGCTGAAAACCCCTGACCGACGAAGGCGTTTACACGGAACTAGGAAAGAGAACCTAAAAAGGAAGGAAGGAGGGAAAAAGAAAGAAAAAGAAAATGGCATTTCGTTTTTTGCTCTGAGCCCATTACAGACTATTTGCCTAGCGAGGCGGCACAAGCCTTGCCAGACGACGGAAGAACAGTTGTTGTTATTTTGATGTTGTTGTTTTGTCCAGAAACTGCGGAAGACTTGATTTGCATTTTTCAATGTTTACAGAAAGAGACTGGGGGAAAAGAAAAGAGAGAAAAAAAAGAAGCATAATTTTGGAAAATCTTGTTTTTTTCTTTTTCCAGCACAGTATTTATGTTGTTGTACAGGAGTCACTGTTAGGATTGTAAAAAAAAAGAAAAAAAGAAACGACACGACATTTGGAAATCTGAGATTAAACACAGGATACAATATCATATGACTGCCATGTGCCTTACAGTCTATTTTATCTTCACCACATCATCAGATCTTGACCGATAGAATTAAAAACTAGTATGATTTGACGCACCAGAGAAAGAGAGTGTGTGTGTGTGTGTGTGTGTGTGTGTGTGTGTGTGTGTGTGTGTGTGTGTGTGAGAGAGCGCGCGCGAGAGAGAGAGAGACAATATGTGTTTCAGTGTATTTCAGCGAGTGTTGAATATATGTTGGTGACGTGTGTGTGTGTGTGTGTGTGTGTGTGTGTGTGTGTGTGTGTGTGTGTGTGTGTGTGTGTGTGTGTGTGTACACACAGCGTGTGTACAGTGATTTTATTTTGACATGTTTAGTAGTTAGCCTAAGATTTGGCAAACTAATTACTCCTCTCAAAAAAAGAAAAGAATAGAAAACAATGTCTTGTCCCCGACCTCAAATGTACCTATAGAATAATTATCAGCCTGTACCTCAGCTATGGGGAAAATTAGATTGAAATGAAATGGGTTTTTAAAAGAGCGTAACCTGTTGTAAATGCGACACAGTGTATTGATACAAGAGATAGTTTGCGCTTGAGCAATAGTTAACTCTCTCCACACCTGGGTCAAAATGGTAGCTGCACATATTAAGTGCATGTTTTAATCTACGGTGGTAGAGTAGATGAGTTTACTTTACTGTATTGACTTTACTGTATCGGAACAATTGCAATCGAAAGAGGTTATTAATCGCAGATTCCTTTTTTAAATATGCTGATCTTCAAATACTGTGATTGGCTAAGCTTTCATGGCACTCACTGGATCGCCTTATGTGGCAAACATATCGTCGTTGTCGGGTGGAAACCTTGTATGTCCAAAAGCGTTCGTTTTGTATTTATCATTTAAAAAATTAACTAAACTAGTGAAAACAGCCGATCTACATGCTTGTAGATCGGCTGTTTTCACTACTTTTGTGTGATGGCCTTGTATGATGAAGCAGGGCTTTACTTTGCGAAAAAATGTACAAATTTGAAACTTGGAGATACGAGGTTTCTTCCCGACAACGACAATATACTCCTCTGACACTGACGTTGATAAAAGAAACAATGAAAAGCAAAGGCAAATTCAGTTGGATCCAGGTCTTCTGTTTAACTACAAGTACATCATTTACACATTTTGGGAAATATTATCTTCATATTGTCCCTTCAGTGGGAGGAGGAAAATGCTATTGTCGATTGGGTGTATAGAGTCTGTTAACCACTTATGTGCTACACTATTCAATTTTATGCTACGACGAATAGCGCAAATAGCAGATCTACACGCTCACACAGCATTGTGATTCGTAAGCATGTGGTTCGGCTATTTCCACTGTTTTTGAAAAACGTTACATTTGTGAGGAAAATAGGGACACCCACGTTAACGTGGTCAAACCACCGACGAGGCCGGACACACTGTGAAATCCTCGGTGTTAATTTAACTCTCAAATACCTGGAACGCGCCCGAGTAGCGTTAGATTTTAACCACTTTAACCATTATTTTATGCTTTAACTTTAGAAAAATAGCAGATATACAAGCTCACAGCGCGGCACCGAGTGCCGCGCTGCAAGCTTGTAGATCTGCTATTTTTTTGAAAAATCGTGAAAATGAGTGCAAGTCTTTGAATATCTTTGACCCGATCTTTGACCCGACTTCTAAATCCTTCCTCTAAATCACGCTGTTCTCAAACCTTTTCATGTGAAGGACCCCCAAAATTACAGGTATTTGGCCACGGACCCCCACCTCAAAATATGTTGTCCCAGGGACCACCCAGAAGTAAATATTTGAGTTACAAATGTTCGCTTTTAAGTAGATATATTCAAAGACTTGCAAAAAAAAAATCATGATTTAAAAAAAATAGCAGATCTACAAGCTCACAGCGCGGCACTCGGTGTCGCGCTGTGAGCTTGTATATCTGCTATTTTTCAATAGTTAAAGCAGTCAATAATCCTAGGCCTAAATGGATTAAGTCTGAGAGTAGAAATTGATGAATTAACACTGAGGATTTTACTGTGCAGTGTGACTGTAGAAAGATATTCTGATCTCTCTCATCAAAGCTTCCGCTCTACAGTAGCTTTCTCACAGTCCAAATGATTCCTTTTCTTCCAATGTTCAAGGAATACTTTTAACGTAACCGAGGAGAAAGAACTCTAAAAGAAAATCTCCTTCTCAACCAGGGATAATTAACAATAATAATAATAATAGTAACAATAATAATTTTGTCTTAATTTATTTTCCTTGAGTAAAATCTGCAAACACCGCGAGATAATGAATCTCTAATTAAGGAACATCACTCCACCAGTACAAGATTACGAAGAGTTTGAGACAAGATGATTTGTTTTGTTCTTATTGTAAGGAGATTTATATTTTTAAGACTAAACACTAGAATAAATTCCTTTTTTTCTTTTCAGTGTGTATCACAAAAGCAAATGCAAATGGAGGTATATTGGCCAGCAATACTTCAATATATTTTACTGTGTAGTCTCATAATCACTCTGAGAACTACTACAATGACTACTGTACCAGGCTCTGGTGTCAACTGCTGTAATGATCCTGACTGATGTCTTCTTTGCTGTTTTTCCCTTAAGCATTCTTTGTACACATCCCCTGTCGTCTTCGGTTCTGTAAGAAATATAAAAAGCTATGATTTTACACCACGTTTTTTCATCCCTGCTAGTTTTGTGCATCAAAGTCAAAGTGCTCTTTTCTGGAATTGCCAATCAGCTGTTGAGAACCTTTCGCAGTGGTGATTCATCGTTCGTCGTTGGTGCTTGCCGAAAATAACAGACTTTCGGCGGGCGACACCACCGTACGACAAAGTGTGAATTAGCCCCAAGGGTCCCTGTTACTTTCTGCGTCTAAATCCAAGTGCTATTCGCTGAAAGCGGTCAGCTGACAAGTAGCTTACTTCATCGTACTCTGGCACAAAATAACAGGTTTTCAATGAGTGACACTGTCATATGCTATTGCGGAAATTAGCCCTAAGGAAGGCCAGCTTCACCAACTCACGCATACAAGTGAGGTTCAGGAGGAGAACCTGCGGGGAAACATTCCTCTCGGCCGTGGGGGGGATTTATTTTACAGTGACCGCTCTGTGCCAGCACCATGACGGGAACTGCACTAATAACGTTCGTCCAAGGGGCTCGGCTTGTCCAAAATGAACGAACTGAAATTATCATGTTAGATTAGGGCTCACCACAGCAAAGACTTATAGGTTCACAGGCAGAGTCGTAAATGATAATTGTTTCTTTTCTGATGGCCCAGCCTGAACTCTGTGATGGAGCTGAGGTTTAAAACTTAATACAAGGTTGACTCAATATTATGCATGCTTCATACAGTGAGAGGCAACCAAGTCAAAGAACCCAGCAGGAAGCCTGTGTGGGTTGTGTGACCCACAGTACTGCACACACGCTACATTTTCCCTTCGTTCATGAGCACACTTATAACTGATTCGTCTTCGCTGGACGCCGGAGCAATGAAAAAGTTTACTCTTCCAATCACTTAAAATATGAGCCTGTGCCAAACCGAGAGGGTGATTGTGGTTGGCAGCCTTCCCGAAAGTGTAATCATAAAAAAAAAGAAGGAAAAAAGAAAAAGAAAAATCCTGTTTCATGAGTAAGCTTTCCCTTGCTCCACTGGAGCAGTTTGTGTGCCCAATTTTCTCATGGCTCCGGCAGCAGCAGCAGCAGCAGCAGCAGCAACTTTAGCTGAATTCGATCATCAAAGTGCGGGAAGATTTTCCATCTAAAGTATCAGCAGGGTTTACAGTATACTACAACACGGAAGTTTAACAAGGGGGAGAACCTTTGGGGAATATGCAGTATTTTACACTTTGTAAGCAAAACATGAATTATGAAAAACAGACCTCACCTTCCACTGGGGTGCATAATTAGAAATGAGGCTTGGGAAAAAAAAGAGGGAGAATCCCCCCTCTCACAGCTTCACAAACTCGGTAATTATGGCTGCGCTTGTTTTAGGGGGGGGGGGGGGGGGGGGGGTTTGAGGATGTGATTGTGGACAATCAGACTCCCGGGAAACAGCTCTCCTAAATCTTTCTTCATTGAAACCTTTAAGACAATTCAGAGAATTCCTAGACGTACGTAACGTTATAGCCTGACGCTAAAAACCATCCCAGTTGTGGAATCAACACAATTCTGTCGATAGCGAAATGAATTCTGTTGATTTTTTTTAGACATTCTCGGAATGTGCAAAGACAATGTCAGCGTGTGTGTGTGTGTGTGTGTGTGTGTGTGTGTGTGTGTGTGTGTGTGTGTGTGCGTGCGTGCGTGCGTGCGTGCGTGCGTGCGTGAGTGTGTGTGTGTGTGTGTGTGTGTGTGTGTGTGTGTGTGTGTGTGTGTGTGTGTGTGTGTGTGTGTGTGTGTGTGTGTGCGTCCATGTGTGTGTGTGTGTGTGCGTGCGTGCGTGTGTGTGTGTGTGTGTGTGTATGACATGTGGTGACTGACTTCATTCAATACACGCATAGAGTGTGTGTATTGAATGACCAGAAGTATGTGAGACAGCTGAGGATACGTCTGTCTGCCATCGGCACACTGAGCCCGTCACGACACACAAAAAACAATTAGGTCAAACAAACAAACGGACCTCTGTGTGACTGAGCACAAAACAAAATCTCTGCTTCGGTTTTAATGTAACAACAAAATACTTAAAAACTACTATAAACAACGTTTTTGGCTGGCCCGCTTTATGTTAATGTGTGATGTGAACTTGATCCAGTAATTACAAGGAAACAGAATCTACTGAGGGCCTGGCAACCATCACATAGAAATAACACAACAGGCTCATAACCAAACATTTACTGTGTGTTAATGGATGCTTATGCTCTTTTTCCAAGAGATTGTTGTTTTAAGGACCATAAAAAAAAGAAATCTGAGTTTGAAAGATTTTTCTTGAGAATGTTTCTGTGCTGGGGCTTTCCACCGTTTGTCAAATTCTGCATGTTTTCAAAGCCCATTTTAAAGAACACATTTAAGTAGCATTAAGCCTGATTCATACTTAAAGGGGGCCTGTCACCTAAAGGGTTACTGTAAGAATCATCTTAAAAAACAAGTTAATGTTTTTATGATGTCATTGTGGGAATGCGCAATTATAAGCCAATCAAATTAATTGTCTGTATAGCCTGACTGTATGACTACTTACTGTACTGGTCAGCTGTTGTTGGGGGGCGAGGGGCAGATTACACTGTGACATGAGCTTCAGACTGTTTCAGACCGTTTTCAGAGAAGCTCATGTCAGTGTGTAAGCTATGCCCCTCAACCCCTTTAGGTGACAGTACCCCTTAATTGCACGACGGTGTCCTGTGCCAAAAATAAAAAGAGTGAGCTTATAGATCTGCTATTTTCGGCATGGGACGGAGTATAACTTAGACATAAGCATTCAGCGCCACAGCCCCTTTAACAATATAGCAGTAGCATCACACAATCCACTTAAGTTTAACTATACTTCTACGGTATTTTGAATGCATTTAGCTGATAAACTTAGGAGTGTGACTTTCAGAATGTGCAACAATTTGCAACACTGCACCTACATATTGGCAAAATTACAAACAATAATGAAATAAACAAAATCTTTACAGCGGAAAGATTTTGTAAAAGTATTAAAGTCGCATCCCAAAAAAAAAAAGCTAGACCTCTCTGCTATATGCAGAGTGGCCGGGACTGAAGCCTTTTCTCCAGGCTTGCCCAAGGCAAGCACTCCCAGCTGAAATGGTGCCAAGCAGGGGATGGGTTAGGGACAGAGGGAGAGGGATGGAACACATTTATAACATTTTAGCTGGTGCTCTTATTCCGAGCAACTCGCAGAGACTGTGCTGGTAGGGGGATTCAATGTCTCACAGGGATATCTCTACTTCTACAGGACATTTACAGGATGGTCTTGTCAGCCACCATGCCATGTAACTGTAGAACAGAATGAGAGCTACACTGAGGGAGAAAGAATATGGTTAGATTCTACTATACATATGTAAGCACCTGGGTCTGATCCCGGATCCCCCACATATAGGAAACCAAACATCTACTGTGCAGTACCACTCACTGAAAGAGGAGATATTAGGCTTCTGGCTTCAAGCAGGTAATATAGAAAATTCGATAATGTTGGCTACGTCCCTATGGTACGTTACTGTCCAATTCATAATAGGCCCAATAGGTTATATTGCTTATTATTAATGCTAATGAACATAAACAAAGCGTACAGCCCCAATTGACGTGCAAGTATAGAAACATTTTCAACTCAAGTAACATTTCACAGAAGCGAAGAGAGTGACACATCCCGTGCAAGACCCAGTTTGTTGTTGCTTCTATTTCCAGAGCTGGTGGTGTCCATGAACATTAGCTATATGAAATATCTTCAATATTTTCATCATCTGGGAATGCCCATACTGTATATGGACATTTTATTTATTTCATCCTTTATTAATATATATCCATATACAGTACATATATGGACTTAATATTAACGTTTTTGGGGAAGGTAGGGTGTAAATCAGGGATGTCAAACATACGGCCCGCGGGCCGGATCCGGCCCGCGAGATGATTCAATCCGGCCCCAGGCTTGTAGAGCATACATTTCTGAGCATTTGGAAGTAAGTCTCTAGCCCATTCCTGTCAAGAGTTATGATTGTTTTAAGAATTAACCTAACTAATGCCTGCTCACTGCAGGCTAGGTTTCTCCCACCAGCTGGCAGTGATTGAGTTGATTGATTGGAATGTTAAGTGACCAGCTCTCTCTCTCTCTCTGAAGATGACAGCATTGCTAGGAATGGCGTGGGGTGTCTGGCTATGAATAATACCTAAACATACCTACAATATTCTAACTGTACTCAAATATTACACATATTAGACATGGAAATTAATGTTGTTAAGAAAATAACTTATTTAAAAAATATAATAATAATAAAATGTAAGTTTTATTATTCAGATATTTTCTGAATATGCCATTATTGTTCATTACTTTTATTATTTTGATTATAAAATACAATAATAATCATAATCGTGTACACTGTAGGGAGCTACAATGGAAAAAACTATGGCTCGTGGACCAACCGGTGACTTTGTACACGACTTCGTACATTTCCCATAGATTCTATGGGACTTGACCACTTGCTCCTGCCCTTCGTGTACACGGTCTGTGCCGTCTATAGTTTCTTAATGGGGGGCAGCAGAGAGCCATATGTACACAGGCCCTAGGTGGTGTCCACGACCAGTAGTTTTACATGAACCCTCAGAGGGACACTGTGGGCTTATCAAGTGGTCCGTGGTGGTTCTCAAAGTGAGGTCGGGGGACCCTCAGAGGGACACTGTGGGCTTATCCATACCTTGGCTACAGGGGGGAAATAATTAAATGTACTTTTCATCGTGCCTGTTGCTAAGGTATGGCAACATGATTGGTGTCTTGCAAGACACCAGTCATGTTGCCATACCTTAGCCTTTCCTGAACTGAACTAAATTTCATTTATTTATTTCATAAATATTTTTCATCACAATTGGGTTTGTGGGGAGCCATCCCTGCTTCAAGCTGTCACAGCATGGCACCAACACTTCAAACTAGTTAAAAAACCCAATACAGCAGATCTACAAGCACCTCACAGATCTACAAGCACCTCGCACATGCCAGGGACAGAGTAGGTTGGTCTGCATAAGCCTTGCTGTCAACACACTATACTACACCACTCAGGCCACCAAGCCAGGTGTGGTCAATTAGTGCCTTCTTTTGATCAGTGGCTTCTGCTTGATGAGTGGCACCAGTCTGTCTTTGTTCCCTGGTCAGTCAAGTTCACTGGGAGAGAATGTTTCAGATCAGTGCAAGTGTATTTGTTTTCCATTTGGACTTACTGTGTTTTGTTGGTACAGTATGCGTGCGACTAACTAATATTTCTGATAATTCCAATTTGTTTGTTGTTTAATTAGCCGGATTGTGAATGCCCTGCATTTTTCTTTCATCTTTAGAACCACACGTGTGTAACAAAACAGAGTGGTGATCATTTGGTGTGGGTGAAGAGAAGAAAAACATTTCATTAAAGGAGTAGTTCACCCCCAAAGTGACTTTTTTTCTATTGAACTCAAGTCTCCATGGCGTGAGTAATACATTGAAAAAATAAGTCATTTTGGGGGTGAACTACTCCTTGAATGTCAGTTTTGTGGTGTTTTGACTGGACACCCTGAGGATATTGCCAGATAGACAGACAGACAGACAGACAGACAGACAGACAGACAGACAGACAGACAGAGAATTGTAGGCCTTGCATTTATTTGACTTGGTTCCAACAGATGGCGAAAATAGCTAATCTTCAAGCTCACAATGCCTCACTGTTTGGACAAAGAGTTGAGGCGTTACATTTTGTAAAACACGGCCTTGTGAAAATAGCAGATCTACATGCTCACAACACCTCACAACGCAGGGCGGCGTGAGCATGTAGATCTGATATTTTCACAATTTCTGCCCCTAATATTTAATTTATCATTTTAAAAGTATTAAAAAGTCCTTAAATTGTCTCTTTAGAAATGTGCAGATAGCCTCTGTATACTGTTGAGTGGAAAAACAATGTTTCACATTAAGCTAAACATTTGGGACCACCCAAGATCATTTGGAGACCCCTCTAGGGGTCCCATAGTTGAACCACTGACTTATAAGGGGAGTATGGAGACCCCTCTAGGGGTCCCATAGTTGAACCACTGACTTATAAGGGGAGTATATGAGGCTGGATCCGTCTGGAACACTGCACTAGGCTCTCGCCAGCTCTGTAGCTCTCCACACTTGAACAGTTGTGTCCTTAAATTCAATTATAATAATTAACCCCTGTATATACGGGCAATAGTTTTACATGACTTTGTGTACACAGCCAATAGTTTTACATGAACATGTTCAGGCTTTAGTACTGTACTGTCTCGTGTAGCCCAACAGAGCCCATCACAGCACAACACGGCCCACCAGAGCCCAATACAGCCTACCAGAGCCCAATAGACTCCAGCAAACCTAAGTCCAGCCCAGTCCTGCCCAATAGGAGTATAGACCAGGGAAGGGGGGTAGTTAGATGACTGCACCAGACTCCACCAGGCTGCTCCATGCTCCAGCCAGCTCTGTAGATCCTGTGTACACGGCACTCCTAACTCGAAAGGTCAAGGAAAAGGGTCGTTTTAGGCGTCAAAACAGGCCCTTTGTCCTTAAAATGAATAAAAAAATCAAAAAAATATGTTTTGTTTCAGGCAGGACACACGTTTCATATTTGAAGCATGCCCGATCTGATGGAATGGGTTTCGTGTCTCTCCGACACTTTGAACCCTTTACGATTGCGAAAAAGACACCGAAACCCGGATTTTTGTCCTTAAAATCAATAAAAAAATCTAAAAAAATCTGTTTGTTTTACGCAGGAAACACTTTTCATATTTGAAGGATGCCTGATCCGATGGAATGGGTTTCGTGTCTCTCCGACACTTTGAACCCTTTATGATTGCGAAAAAGACACGAAATGTGCACGCCACCAACACGATTACACATTCTTTCGGATAAAAGACACTTATTCTGACTTACTTTTTGACGCTGAATCCAACAAACCCGGTCTCGTGTCTCTACGACACTCCTAACTCGAAAGGTCAAGGAAAAAGCCACTGTGTACACAGGCAATAGTTTTACATGACTTTGTGTACACGGCCAATAGTTTTACATGAACATGTCTAGGCTTTAGTACTGTACTGCCTCGTATAGCCCAACAGAGCCCAGCACAGAACAGCACAGCCCACCAGAGCCCAATACAGCCCCCCAGAGCCCAACAGAGTCCAGCAAACCTAAGTCCAGCCCAGTCCTGCCGAGTAGGAGTATAGACCGGGGAAAGGGGGTAGTTAGATGACTCCACCAGGCCATTACTGTCCAGATATGGCTTGAATAGGCCAGACCAGGGTAGACAGGACTGCACCAGACTCCACCAGGCTGCTCCAGCCAGCTCTGTAGATCCTTGCACATGCGATTAACCACTGTGTACACGGGCATTAGTTTTAAGTTTTACATGAACCCTCAGAGGGACACTGTGGGCTTATCAAGTGGTCCATGGCCGGTTCTCAAAGTGAGGTCGGGGGGCCCACAGTGTCCCTCTGAGGGGACACGGCACAGACCGTGTACACAAAGGGCAGGAGCAAGTGTTCAAGTCCCATAGAATCTATGGGAAATGTACACAGGCGTGTACAAAGTCACCAGTAGTTTTACATGAACCCTCAGAGGGACACTGTGGGCTTATCAAGTGGTCCATGGTCGGTTCTCAAAGTGAGGTCGGGGACCCTCAGAGGGACACTGTGGGCTTATCAAGTGGTCCATGGTCGGTCCTCAAAGTGAGGTCGGGGGACCCTCAGAGGGACACTGTGGGCTTATCAAGTGGTCCATGGTCGGTTCTCAAAGTGAGGTCGGGGGCCCACAGTGTCCCTCTGAGGGGACACGGCACAGACCGTGTACACGAAGGGCAGGAGCAAGTGTTCAAGTCCCATAGAATCTATGGGAAATGTACACAGGCGTGTACAAAGTCACCAGTAGTTTTACATGAACCCTCAGAGGGACACTGTGGGCTTATCAAGTGGTCCATGGTCGGTTCTCAAAGTGAGGTCGGGGGACCCTCAGAGGGACACTGTGGGCTTATCAAGTGGTCCATGGCCGGTTCTCAAAGTGAGGTCGGGGGGCCCACAATGTCCCTCTGAGGGGACACGGCACAGATTGTGTACACGAAGGGCAGGAGCAAGTGTTCAAGTCCCATAGAATCTATGGGAAATGTACACAGGCGTTTACAAAGTCTCTGAGTGTCCCACCAGGCTGGAGCAGCCTGGTGTTGTCTGGTGCAGTCCTGTCTACCCTAGTCTTGCCTATTCAAGCCAGATCTGGACAGTAATGGCCTGGTGGAGTCATCTAACTACCCCCTTTCCCCGGTCTATACTCCTACTCGGCTGGGCTGGACTTAGGTTTGCTGGACTCTGTTGGGCTCTGGGGGGCTGTATTGGGCTCTGGTGGGCTGTGCTGTTCTGTGCTGGGCTCTGTTGGGCTACACGAGGCAGTACAGTACTAAAGCCTAGACATGTTCATGTAAAACTATTGGCTGTGTACACAAAGTCATGTAAAACTATTGCCCGTATATACAGGGGTTAATTATTATAATTGAATTTAAGGACACAACTGTTCAAGTGTGGAGAGCTACAGAGCTGGCGAGAGCCTAGTGCAGTGTTCCAGACGGATCCAGCCTCATATACTCCCCTTATAAGTCAGTGGTTCAACTATGGGACCCCTAGAGGGGTCTCCATACTCCCCTTATAAGTCAGTGGTTCAACTATGGGACCCCTAGAGGGGTCTCCAAATGATCTTGGGTGGTCCCAAATGTTTAGCTTAATGTGAAACATTGTTTTTCCACTCAACAGTATACAGAGGCTATCTGCACATTTCTAAAGAGACAATTTAAGGACTTTTTAATACTTTTAAAATGATAAATTAAATATTAGGGGCAGAAATTGTGAAAATATCAGATCTACATGCTCACGCCGCCCTGCGTTGTGAGGTGTTGTGAGCATGTAGATCTGCTATTTTCACAAGGCCGTGTTTTACAAAATGTAACGCCTCAACTCTTTGTCCAAACAGTGAGGCATTGTGAGCTTGAAGATTAGCTATTTTCGCCATCTGTTGGAACCAAGTCAAATAAATGCAAGGCCTACAATTCTCTGTCTGTCTGTCTGTCTGTCTGTCTGTCTGTCTGTCTGTCTGTCTGTCTATCTGGCAATATGTTCAGGGTGTCCAGTCAAAACACCACAAAGCTGACATTCAAGGAGTAGTTCACCCCCAAAATGACTTATTTTTTCAATGTATTACTCACGCCATGGAGACTTGAGTTCAATAGAAAAAAAGTCACTTTGGGGGTGAACTACTCCTTTAATGAAATGTTTTTCTTCTCTTCACCCACACCAAATGATCACCACTCTGTTTTGTTACACACGTGTGGTTCTAAAGATGAAAGAAAAATGCAGGGCATTCACAATCCGGCTAATTAAACAACAAACAAATTGGAATTATCAGAAATATTAGTTAGTCGCACGCATACTGTACCAACAAAACACAGTAAGTCCAAATGGAAAACAAATACACTTGCACTGATCTGAAACATTCTCTCCCAGTGAACTTGACTGACCAGGGAACAAAGACAGACTGGTGCCACTCATCAAGCAGAAGCCACTGATCAAAAGAAGGCACTAATTGACCACACCTGGCTTGGTGGCCTGAGTGGTGTAGTATAGTGTGTTGACAGCAAGGCTTATGCAGGCCAACCTACTCTGTCCCTGGCATGTGCGAGGTGCTTGTAGATCTGTGAGGTGCTTGTAGATCTGCTGTATTGGGTTTTTTAACTAGTTTGAAGTATTGGTGCCGTGCTGTGACAGCTTGAAGCAGGGATGGCTCCCCACAATCCCAATTGTGATGAAAAATATTTATGAAATAAATAAATGAAATATATATATATATATATATATATATATATATATATATATGTATATATATATATGTGTGTGTGTGTGTGTGTGTGTGTGTGTGTGTGTGTGTGTGTGTGTGTGTGTGTGTGTGTGAAAGACAACTGACTTTTATGTAAACCATACTATATGGACAGTTTGTTCTGCATGTCACTATGCTGGAAAGTGTCCTAATCGGGAGATAAGCCCTGGGGGTCCCTGGAGGGGTGGAGGTTGTGGATTGGCAGGCAAGGAGTGTGTGTGCAAAGTTTGGCATTGAGTAATATGCTGGCTGTGTACACATGTTCACAGCGGCGTCAGTTCAGGAAAGGCTAAGGTATGGCAACATGACTGGTGTCTTGCAAGACACCAATCATGTTGCCATACCTTAGCAACAGGCACGATGAAAAGTACATTTAATTATTTCCCCCCTGTAGCCAAGGTATGGCAGCTGCCATAGCTTGCCATACCCAATTGACGCCCCTGCATGTTCACCTCCAGTAGGTTGGGAAAGTAGCCTGCCACCCTGTGGAAATAGGCTTGAACTGCAAGATAGGACCCTAAAACAAATAAAATGGAATAAAAAAGCATCCGTAAGACGGATGGGCGAACAAGTGGTGTCCATACGTAGATGGGGTCCCAGAGGACATGTAGAGCCCACCCCCTTATTTTTCACGCCCCCAGGGAACACACAGCGGGGTTTGGAAATTTGTCGTGTACACCAGCCCTAGGACCTCGGCTTTGTGGACCGATTTAACGATAGGGGGAAAAATAATTATTGTCCTGCATCAATAATATATTTTTTTAGCCATTTACAAATTATAGCAGAGACTATTAGGAATTGAATTATTCTATTATCAAATGGTTTATTCTTATTGGCACTTCTTAAAGGAGTAGTTCACCCCCAAAATGCCATGGAGCCAATGGAGACTCATTCCTAAAACAGAAATTTGATTACAAAATGCATGCCTATTGATTCCGGATGAGGTGCCCAAATGCATTTGGGTCCCCATCCGGAATCAATGGGGGGAAGTGTACTATTATCACATTTTTGTCTTAGTAATGCGACAAATAAAATAAAAATATATTATTGAACTCAAGTCTCCATGGCGTGAGTAATCAAAGAAAAAAAAAGTCATTTTGGGGATGAACTACTCCTTTAAACAAATAGCATCTCTCGTACCTAACTGCAACTGTAATACCAATAATGAAAGTAGCTATTTTACTTAATAATGAACACAATATGTAAAATGATATACTGCTATACTGCTAGCTATTAGGGATGGCCAACGGTTAACCGTTACCGTTAAACCGATAAGAAATTGGTTACCGGTAAGCACTAACGGTTAATTTTGACCGATAAAAAAAGAAAAGAAAAGGGAAATCAACCCATGTGTCACACCAAAAGCCCCGTACACCAATATCTACGCAACATCAAGTCACCAACCATGCAACTATACGCGCTGTGGTCACACATTTCTGGACACCAATGTCTGTGTAACATCCATGCATTCATGCAGCTGCGAGTCTGCGAGTGCGACACTGCTGTACACGCTGACTTGTTCATCAGGCAACAAATGCTCCCTCGTCGATTGGATTTTACAAAACAGACCCCCGTCGTCACATTGAATCCCGTTTAAGAAGAGCTTAAAACACAACTTTCTAATGTTACATGTTGATGACGTGAGGAACGCTAACGTCGTCTTCAAGGTTACATAGTAGGATATGCGAAAATAACAAAGCTCAGAGTCGCAAATTCAATGATCGCTGCATCAGCACACACAAAACACGGGCGAGAGAGAAGAAAATGAATGAAATGGACATCACGTTTAGCCGATTCAACCATTCCAAAAGTCATACGATTGGAATTATTGCTCTACATGCGGCTACATGCGAGCGTCTCCGCCGTCTCGCTGCTGCTGCTGCTGCTGCTGCTGCTGCTGTTTTGTTAGGCGACTGCCAGGGAGTGCACAGAATTTTAGAGAGGCATGGGCTGACATTTCTAAAAGGGCCTTTTCAGACGGATAAAAGTTAAGGGCTCAAGCCCCTTTTGCTGTATGTGCGCACGTGCCTGGCGAGCGCATCACATTAGACTGATCACTCATTTCAATCCCACCGTTTCTTTGCAAAAACACATTTCTTTTAGAAAACATTTGTATTCTTGTTTCTCCCAGTTTTATTGTTTTTAATGTGTAAATATAGCACTTTATTATGGGGAAAAACGTGTGTAGGCCTATTTTCCTTTTTTAAATCGCTAAAATAGCGCATTTTTGAACACATTTCCTTAACGGTTAACGGTTAATTAACTGATAAGGCCTGACGGTTATCGGTTAAGAAAAAATTTCCATTTGGCCATCCCTACTAGCTATAGCAGTGGCTGAGATGACAGGAAGAAAAACAGAGCGAACATGTGCGCGAGTGTGCATGCCATCCGATCCGCGACTGGTTGCGGCCCTCATCAAGTCGCCTTTCATCCAATGCGGCCCTCACCCCAAAATGAGTTCGACACCCCTGGTGTAAATCAACCGGGTAAGGACCTAGTATATATATATATATATACAAATATATATATACATATATACAAATATATACATTTGTATATTTGCACCACAGAACCTTCAGTTTCGGGCATACTGACCAGTAAGACTCCCTAATCGGGAGATTATCTCCACAAATAGGGCAAAAAATTGTTTTTCCTAAATCTTCCTGGTCCATGTTGATGACATGAGTGTAGACATGCTGTGTAGTGAGTTTCGTGATTTTAGGGCAAAATCTGTAGGAGTTACGGCATTTTATGTGAGCTGCAGTGGAGGGGGTCCTCCACTGGGGGCGCCACCACTTTTGCATCCGTTCTGGAGCAGCAGGAGTGGGTGGTCCCCAGGAATTCCCCGTGAGCAGCCCCGTTGGGGTGGTCATTTGGTCATTTTTGCACATGTGGTCATTTTTTACACCTGGGGGTCCCCCAGGGACCTGGGGGTCCCTGGAGCTCCGGGGGTCCTTGGAGGTTGTAGTTTGGCAGGTAAGGAGTGTGTGTGCAAAATGTGGCATGGATGGGGGAAACGGTTGTGCAGATAGGAGCAGGGCAAAATTACACCTGGGGGTCCCTGGAGCTGCGGGGGTCCTTGGAGGTTGTAGTTTGGCAGGTAAGGAGTGTGTGTGCAAGTGAGCAGCCCTGTCGGGGTGGTCATTTGGTCATTTTTGCACATTTGGTCATTTTTTACATCTGGGGGTCCCCCAGGGACCTGGGGGTCCCTGGAGCTCCGGGGGTTGTAGTTGTAGTTGTAGTTTGGTAGGCAAGGAACGTGTGTGCAAAATTTGGCATGGATCGGGGCAACGGTTGCGGAGATATGAGCAGGGCAAGAGTGTGACGTGTGAGGTGTGACAGACAGACGGAGGGACGGACGGACGGACGGACGGACGGAGTTACACTTTGTGGTGGTTTTGATAGTAAATGCGACCTACGGTCGCAATCATAGCGATGCACCAACCAAGAAGAGACAACAAACGCAAAGGGAGAAGTAGCCGATCAGAGTGCTTTGCTTGGCCCAGTGGATGCGAAATTTTGATTTAAAAAACTCACTCATTGTTTACATCAAGACATGGCGTGACCTTGACCTTAGGCGTCTTACTGGTTATTAACGAACTGTCTTTATTGCGACCGAAGGTCGCATATACTCTGAAGAATCGTGTCGCTTGAGTGTCCGAAGTCTCGTGACCGTCCTTCCGAAGCCTCTGTGATGTCAGTGTGATGTCAGCGAGTTGTGACATCACTTCCTGTACAGGGCAGCTACACGAAATGTGGATAACACTATATATGGAGATAGTCCAGTCCATCATGTCATATGGGACTACCGTCATAGAAAGTAGCCATTGTTAGGCCGGAGTCAATGGCTGTCTGTCTGACTGCCAAGTCTGCCATTGACTTGCAGCGCATGAACGCCGCACTGGAGCGTGAAAACCAACAGGCCTGATGGAAAATGATACATGGCCGCAGGCTTTGTGACGTCCCACATCTTATGTGCTGGGCATACTACTAACCGACGCCAAGGACCTCCAGAGGCCATACAAAGAGTATCTAACCCGAGGCCCCTTACTAAGTAGCATACATTTACAACATACCTTCTCCAAAAACATCAATATTGAACTCCATATGTATATTATGGATACATACATGTATTTTTATTAATAAAGGATAAAATAAAATAAAAATGCCATAGATGGGCATTCCCAAAAGCAAAATCCCTTTATGCCCATATATGGGGATTTCTGATGTCATCAATCTCTGGCCCTAACTAGCTCAAAAGCCTGCTTTACTCTGATTTACACCCTACCTTTCCAGATGATGACCTATTGGGTACACACTTATGTCCAAATATAGAAATCCCAAGGCATCAAACCTAAGCTTGGCTTTACTAATTAACATATGTTTCATGCCCATATATGGAGATCCCTGTCCCAATGTTATCAATATTAAGGACATATCTGGAAATGCCCATATTTGGTAATGTCCACATATGGGCATGTTTTGACATAACATAGTCAGGGAACTCCATGTATGGGCATAACATTGATTCTGTGAGTGTGCCATGATTCTGTGAGTGTGCTGAGCTCCTAGGGTTGATACCCTCACAAAAACATGAACAAACTCCCCCCAGAATGACAACAACTAGAATCGTCAGAGAAACGCTGTGGTTGGCCAGATTGTCAAGAATTGGCGCGACCTCGCCCTTTAGGGCGAGGTTGCATGTCACCCTGAGGTCGCATTCCACCCTTGGGTGTCTTACTAGTATCCATATATCTCATAAATCTCTGAAGGCAGACTCGTCATCCGTCTTCCTGTATGGAACGGGGCTAAACGGCGTGCGGTCGTTGATGCAGGTGTCGAAGACCTCGTTCAACACTTTCTCTGCCTCCGCGCTGGTGATCTTCTTCCAGTATAACATGATAGAACTCAGAGCTCCACTCCGGACACACTCCATTTTGTCGACTGCATTGTCGAAGGAACAGCCCCCGTCGAGGTTATGCGCTCGGACCTCTGTACATGCTTGATGTTTTAATCTGCCCAAGTCCACGCCGTGTCTCCGACAGTGGTCAAAGGCGTGGATGAGCTCGTGTGTGACTACATAGTCCATTGTCGACTGCTGGAGAATGTTGTTTTGACACATGGCAAGAGACCGACTTCGGGGATCATAAAACCCCAAACCGGTGCTGTTGCGACAATCTACACAGGAGATACGGTCGGACATCGGTGGACATCCTGAAATCTGCATGGCTCTAAGGAGCTGTTTTACAAGCGGGTGGTTGTTCTTGGAGAACTCTACCATGGCCTTACACCTTTTATTCCTGTCAGCCAGATTGTATCCATAGACATAGTCCTCTGCTTCGCGTTCAGTATGAGACATTTGGCTCAAATCCTCCCCAATCATCAACTGAGCTCGATTGGCGGAGCAGTTATACGGGCGGCTCTTTCACGGGGGCGCTATACTCTGCCCTCCTCTGTTCGTAATACGCGTCCTCGCGCTTACGCTGTCACCCAGTCAGAGGCGAGAGGAGCGTGTGCTCCTGTGACTCCTGACACTAACGTAGCGTTCAATGCACCAGGCTGGGATCGCGAACCCCCGACCTGCACCTCCAACGACTCACGCTGGCAGCCCGCCTGCTGCGCTCAGATCAGAACGCTGATGTTGATGTTTGTGAAGAAACACGGTACTTTCAGTGAGTCCAAGGAACCGGTTTGGACCGTCGTTACAGTTCTGATTGCAAAGAGCAGCGTTGCGTCAATTATGCATCTCTGTCCTGTTCTGTTATGACATAAGCATGATGTCACAACCTCACGACCATGTGGTTCTTGAAGTGGGGTTGAGCTGTTTCACACAGTTACTGAACAATCACTCCATAGCAATGATCACAATATAGAGCTATTTAACACTATTACAGAACAAACACTCACTGTGGGTTTCTAACTATTATATGACATCACTGATGACATCATTGGGTTTCTAACTATTATATGACATCATTGATGACATCACTGAAGACATCACTGATGACATCACTGGATATCATATGACATCACTGATGACATCATCGATGACATCACTGGATGGGACGGACGGACGGACGGACGGACACACGGACGGACATTTGCTCGTTTATAGTATGATATATCCATATACAGTACATATATGGACTTAATATTAGCGTTTCTGGGGAAGGTAGGGTGTAAATCAAAGTAAAGCAGGCTTTTGGGCAAGTCAGGGCCTGGGATTGATGACATCAGAAAGTGGAACAGGAAGTGATGTCACAGTGACAGTATGGATATCCTTAAGTATGATTCATACTGTATGAAAGTGCATATAGTGCAATACTATACCTACTACCTATACTGATCCATCACAATAATACACGCAGCATAATACACCCAAAGCCATATCCAAACTATAACAATTTAACTAAATCAGTAAGAGTTTTTATTTTGAGCACAGTAGTGACAAATTAATAGCTTTCTCAGTACGTTTTTCTCTTTAACAAAGTTACAAAGTTTTACCTTTTTTAAGCACAGTAAGTTTCAATTCATTATTATAATTTTTTTAGCACAGTTTATTTTGAGCACTGTAGTGACAAATTAATAGCTATGAGGTGATGTCAGTCACGTGACATCACTTCCTGTACTGAAAGACGTACTTCCTGTACTGAAATGAAATTTCTCATGGTATACTGCGACCTTCGGTCGCAACAATCAATGATTTTGTTAAGAACGTTTCGGGGCACTAGGCTAGGAACCCTATGTATGGAGATAATCTCATCGTGTCGAGCTTAATGCTAGGTATTGTGTCCTATATATGGAGATGCTGAGAACCCTGTATATGGATATAACCCCTCGTGTCAAATGAGACTATCGTCATAGACAGCATGCGTTGCCGGGGCCGACGGCATGACCCGCACAACGGCAACACGTGTCACGCCACACGTCTAAACCCTGCCTATATAAACAAACCTGATAGCTCTACGACTTGGCTATATTCGAGCAGTATTCTAGACTTCATTGGTTCACCTTACCATGAGGGCTAGGCATCTAACGAATCCTGTTGGATCGTCTCAGAGGTTTCGCAGGCTAAGTAACCAGCGTCTGAGCTCTCCATTACAGATCTCTCAATGATTATGTCAGTCAACTTCAAATTTGCAGGTACTAAGTTAGCCTACTGGCAGTGTGCAGAAGAAATGTGCTGCTGGTCCAGCGGTTTAGGAGATTATCCCCGGGCACGCACGCACACACGCGTACGTACCGGTACGCACACACACACACACACACACACACACACACACACACACACACACACAGGGCGAGTCCTTTTCAGAGCCATGCTGTAAAATCATGAACAAGACAGAAGGATCAATACAAACTAGTAAGACACCTGAGGGTGGAATGCGACCTCAGGGTGACATGCAACCTCGCCCTAAAGGGCGAGGTCGCGCCAATTCTTGACCATCTGGCCAACCACAGCGTTTCTCTGACGATTCTAGTTGTTGTCATTCTGGGGGGAGTTTGTTCATGTTTTTGTGAGGGTATCAACCCTAGGAGACACGGGGAGAACATGCAAATTCCACACAGAAAGGCCCTATCGGTTGGGTTGGGTTGGCCATAGGGCCTTTCTGTGTGGAGTTTGCCTAAACATGGAGATGTGGTACAGAAGGACTCATATATGGGCATAAAAAGTATGTCATGTGACATCATTTCCTGTACAGACAGTCAGCCATTGACTCCGGATTAACAATGGCTACTGTCTATGACGGTAGTCCCATATGACATATTGGACTAGACTATCTCCATATATAGTGTTATCCACATCTCCATGTTTAGGCCAAACAGATTCGCTCCATTTCTCCATGTATATATAGGTCCAAATGACCAACGTTGAGCTTGACAACGAAACGTTCTTAACACAGCCGCCCCCATATTTACTTTAGAAAATATGTTAAATTCTAAGTACGTTTCGAGTACCGGTTTGATACATCGACTTAAAGTTGGATCCAGGCCTAATAACTTTATCTGGCCGCCCCGTTGCCACCTCCTTGTTACATTTTCTTTTCTCCAGGTGGATGGACATTCTTTCATGGACATCCTTTCATAGGTGATCTAAGTCCAGCCGCCCGTATCAGATCGGAGGAGGATACCGCACATTGTACCTCATCCACCCTTTCTTCTCTCTCCTTTTGGTATCTTTATCCTCCTCCTTTTTTTCTTTTTTATTCTTCTCTTTTTTTGTCTTTCTTAGTCTTGTGTATCCTTCTCTTTTTTTTTTGTCTTTCTTAGTCTTGTGTAGCCGCCCCGTACAGGAAGAGATGGGGACTTGAGGTCGCAAGTCAGGACTTGAACCTGTGACGCTGCAAAAGCTGGATTATCAGCCTAGATGTTTGGAACACTACCCTGTGTTCCAGAGCAGCAGTTGATGCTTGACTCAGTCCATTGAGTTGGCCTAACAATGGCTACTATTGTCTAGTCTATGACGGTAGTCCCATATGACATGATGGAATGGACTTTCTCCATATATAGTGTTCTCCACATCTCCATGTTTAGGCCAAACAGATTCGCTCCATTTCTCCATGTATAGGTCCAAATGCCCAACGTTGAGCTTGACAACGAAACGTTCTTAACACAGACGCCCCCATATTTACATATATATATAAAAAGTATGTCATGTGACATCAATTCCTGTACAGACAGTCAGACAGACAGCCATTGACTCCGGCCTAACAATGGCTACTTTCTATGACGGTAGTCCCATATGACATGATGGACTGGACTATCTCCATATATAGTGTTATCCACATTTCGTGTAGCCGCCCTGTACAGGAAGTGATGTCACAACTCGCTGACATCACACTGACATCACAGAGGTTACGGAAGGACACTCAAGCGACACGGTTCTTCAGAGTATATGCGACCTACGGTCGCAATAACACAATGTTATCCATGCACCTGTTTCCAACCTCCCATCATGCATTGCGCAGAAGGCGTGCGGCATTTCCGGCGTCGCAGCCGAGTGTGATCTACAAGCTCACATGTCTGCTCTTAACCGGATGTGTCCCACAAATAATTCTACAGTAAATTCTGGCGGGAACAGGCAAATAGAAGGACAAAGGATCTCCACTGAAATCTTTAATTTATTCGCACACCAGTATTTATTTAAATCAGTGATAGTCATCTATCTGCCATCGTTTAATTCACAAAATCTCTGTGTCTCTCCGCCATAACTCAGGCACCGTCAGACCGATCAACTTTGAACTTTTGTTCGGACCAGTGGTTGAGCAGAACCGGAAATCTTAAATGTGTGTATTCTACCTGTATATACCGGTACATACAGAATGTACAGATATCTCTGTCCAAAACTGTTACTTGTCAGGATTCCAATTCAAAAACAGCAAAAGTAGCGGATCTACAAGCTCGAAGCGTGTCGAGACTAATGTAGTATGATCAAGTAGGGCATTAACTTACAAAAAAAAACACTAACTGTTAGAATATGGATATAAGAGGTTTCTGCCCCAACAGCAACGATATCCATACAGTGTGGCTGTCTGTCTGTCTGTCTGTGTGTCACTGTGTCCACAGGCATCGGCTCCCCTGACTGGAAAATCGCCTCCATGGATCAACCAAGCTTTGTGTCACATTTGTGCACCATTTGTAGTTTTCCATGCCATTGAGGAGTATGTTCGGATTTTAACCCATTTAGGCCTAGAATTATTGAATGTTTTAACCAGTGAAAAATAGCAGATATACAAGCTCACAGCGCGACACCGAGTGCCACGCTGCAAGCTTGTAGATCTGCTATTTTTGAAAAAGTCGTGAAAATGTGTGCAAATCTTTGAATATATGTATTTTCAAAGCGAACGTTTGTAACTCAAATTTTGCCTCTGGGTGGTCCCTGGAACTAAATATTTTGAGATGGGGGTCCGTGGCCAAATAAATATCATTTTGGGGGTCCTTCACATGAAAAAGTTTGAGAACCACTGACGTAGTAGTCTCTCAAGAACAGACTAACTGAGCTCAAAAGACAATTATAGAATCGGGTCAAAATTCTAATTTTCACGATTTAAAAAAAATAGCAGATCTACAAGCTCGCAGCGCGGCACTCGTTCTCGGTGCCGCGCTGTGAGCTTGTATATCTGCTATTTTTCAATAGTTAAAGCATAAAATAATGATACACAATAATGTGTACCCGTTTTAATAAATTGGCAGTTCTATGCCATTGAGGAGTATACTGCAGCAGTATACTCCTCAATTGGACTTAATAATGTTTTAAATCATATCGTGATCTACTGTAACCGTTGATGTGCAGGCACTTCATTTCCCATTTTGCTTTTGGCGATGGTGACATCATCAAGCATGGGCGGCTCCATTGCTTCCCATTCTAGCCATCTGCAACAGCGTTTTCTCATAATCGCGGCGATCGGCGAGAAACGCTTTTCTTTTACCGGGCGCTATCTAAGTGCAGGATGTTCGCGGTAGCAATTTTTCTCCTCTGGGTGAAAAAAGACAAGTAAAAAGACGTATGGAAGGGAAGTAACATTGCACAACATGTACGCGCGTGACTTCTGTGGGCCTTTCAAAATAAGGGAAATCTATGAAAATCCCTGGCAGTGTACCGCCATCTAGTGGGGCAAACCCCTGGCATGGAATATAGTTGACCGGAGCACCACAGGGCTCTATCCACGTTATTCCTGGCCCTCTCTATGGAGGCTGCCATTTTCTTTTACAGAGGGCAAAACATATTTTCACTTCCTCCCAAGTAAGGAAGTGACAGGGAATTGTCTGTTGCCAGATTTTGCCAAAGAAATAAGCCCAACAGAAGCAACTGGGCTATACTACTTTACATTTACATTTGAAAATAGCAGATCAGCAAGCTCACAATGTGTCACATTGTGACATATTGTGAGCTTGTATATTTGCTATTTAAAAACTATTGAGGGGAAGAAAACAAATTGAATATTTTTGAAACATTTTAACAACATCAATCTGTGTGGAGGTCCCTGGCACCACATATTTTCAGATGGGGGTCTGCGACTGTGGACAAATATGTTAATCCGGGGTCCTTGATATGAAAAGATTTGGGATCCACTGGTTTAAAAAATATTAGAAAGTAAGCCCAATAAGCAACTATACTGTTTTTTTTTTAAGACACTATAATTGCTTATTATAAGCAGACATGGCAACACGGGTTAATTCAGAGCCCAGAACGCAAACTACTGACACTTTAATGCAAGGACAACAGGAAACCAAATGATGTTTTTCAGGCCAGCTTTTTCAGCCTCCGCCTCTTTCAGGATATGAACAGGAAGCCGGGGGCGGGGCCAGGAATAACGTGAATACTAGTTTGCTGAAAATAGCCGATCGACAATAGCTCACAACACGTCTTGATGTTTTGCTAAATAGAAAGATTGCAATTCTCTAGGGTCAGTGTTTAGGGCACAATTTGCTCGCTTCGTAATCACCATATTGCTATCCCTCTGCCAGTGAAAACCTATGCCCTGCTACGCTCCTACGAGAAAAGAATTTTCATTCGGTTCTCCGTCTCCATCAGTTGGCCCCTACTGGTTTGAGTGATAGCGTGGCCCTTTTCACCACCATTAGGCTACGATTTCCACTTTCACATGTTTTACTCCTAAACAAGATATTTTTAAATCTATGAAACTCAGAATGCACATGAATAATGCCCATAGGATGTGGGCTTCAACTGTTTTTTGTGACCCCATGTCCTTTCCTTCAGCACTATCCTTATGCCTCATTCACACTACAGATATATAGTTGAACGTTTTGCTTGGTAATTCAATGTAATCTCAATGGAAACCAGCTTTGAAGGCTGGATTCCAAGGACAGCCGACACGCCCAGCCTTTAAAGCTGGTTTCCATTGAGATTACATTGAATTACCAAGCAAAACGTTCAACTATATATCTGTAGTGTGAATGAGGCATTAGTCCAAACTTTCCACGTTGGTAAAGCGTTGGTTAAAATAGCTGATCTACAAGTTCATGTTGTCTTGTGGATGCGACGCGTTGTGAGCTTGCAGATCAGCTATTTTCGGCATGCAACACACACCATACGGCGAAGTACAGTCAGGCTTTACTTGCGAGACGTAACGAAGCGAAGACTCACACAACGCTTCATGTGAAGAGAAGTGCCCAGATATCAATCCTCCCAGAAGCTCAGCTGTTAGAATTGCGCACAAATTCACGTGATTATAGTGTCATTCAACATAACCAGGCAACAACAGACAACACTGATATCCAAACCAAGCTGATGAGATCAGAGACTGACTGAGTGGTAACAGGAAAACTCGACCTAAAACAAACCCGACCTCATTCGCACGACCGCGCGTTTCCCAACGGGTCTGTGGCCTTAAGCTAGATGCAGAATAGACCAAAATCTAATCTTTGCTTCTGGGGGTCCCTGGAACAAAATATTTTGTGATGTGGGTCCGTGGCCACAAATACATATCATTCTGGGGGTCCTTGACATGACAACGTTTGAGAAACACTGATAGCGACATACTTTTTTTTTTTTTTTTTTGAAAACTGTTAGGATTTAGAATATATTTGTAGAATGTGGCTAGTGGTTAATGACCCCCAAAATGTGTTTTTGGCCACGGACCCGCATCTCAAAATATTTTGTTCCACGGATGGACCCCTATCGCGAAATATTTTGTTCCAGGGACCCTCAGAAGCAAAGATTAGATTTTGGTCTATTCTGCATGTAGCTTAACCCTATCAGTGCCAGCTTTCACCACTAGAGGGCGCCCAGTGGCCAAAGAATTCATCATAAAGATACACTGTTACATGCACAAGCCCTGCGCAGCCATGATGCACCAAAACACTTTCCTCTGTTCATTTACAGGAACAGGATGAAGTTAGCTTGAAGTTAGCTATTGGCTACCAAGCATTTTAGAAGACCTATTTTCGGCGATTTAGCCATGATTAAACCTTGCACACCTCATGGATATGCTTGGAACAGAGAAAATGAGCTCTAAAGATCCTGGATTGCATTGGAGTGGATGGTAAATATCGGCGGCGCGACGCTCTCGCGGGCCGTCTAAACAGAATATAGTGGGGTTCAAAAAAAAAAGTAACTTAAATTGATATCCCGAACTAGTTCGGGATAGGCACTCAGGACGTTAATACGGCCCAAATTATCCCGAACTAGTTCGGGATAGGCACTGTATGAGTTAAGGCCACAAACCCGTTGGGAAACGCGTGGTTGTGCGAATGAGGTCGAGTTTTCCTGTATTCGACTGAGTTACACACTGCACGAGCGCACACACTCTTGCAGCTTAACGCACAGACAGAGCCAACTTGCAACACAGGCACCAACAACAATATAGCCTATCAAATGAGCAATCATCATAGCTAGTACAAAATAATAGCCTATAAAGATCAATTAAACTCACCATGGCTGGTAATGTGTCCATCAATGCCAAACATTTCTTTAAATCCTACTCGAAAAAGGTTTCCCAAATTGTCCAGTAAATCCACACCAAATCTGTTTATTCTCCTCCTTCAGCCATGTTTTGTTATTTGTGCATTTATTTGTGAGTTAATGTTGCGAACTGAACTCATAATCATCAGCTCAGAGTAAACAGAAGAACATGAAAAGTTTGGTTTGGAGGAAGTGGTTCCCGTTTCTCATTGGACAGTTCTTTGAAAGAACTGTCAAATGAGAAACGGGAACCACTTCCAGGGATGGAATCTATATAGACTGTAGGGCTATGGGAAGCTAGCAACGCCAAAATAAAAGCCTTGAGTTTCTGAGGCAAGCAACCTCATCAGGGCCAGCTAGAAGGCTCTGCTATCTGAAAGAATACGCCCAGCAAGGCAAACTCGAGATATGATTGGTTGGAAGAAGCTGACAATCTAAATGTCAGCCCCATTCACTTGTACTGCGGCTGGATTCAATGGACATTTTGAAGGCTCAGGGTGGAGATTTCTACCCGGAGACAACGCAAAAAAAAAAATCTGACAGGTAAAAAAAGAAAGAAAAAAAAAAAAAACAGGCTGTGTTTTTAGACCTGCAGGGAGTGGAAACAGAGACCAGCCTCACTGAGTGGGTGAGAGACAATGATGGCAGCAAAATAAATACAATATGTTTGTGGAAAAATAATTATATATTATGAAATATACATTTCTTTATCAGGCAAGTGCAGGGCCAGCAGAGAAGGCCTTGCAGGCCCTGGTGTACAACCAGTCTAGAAAGAGAATGTGACGTCACCCTGTTGCTGTGGTGTAAAGTAACTAAAGTACATTTACTTAAGTACTGTACTTAAAGGGGAAGACCACCCATTTTCAATATTGAACTATGTCATTAATACACCTTAGAGGAGTTGTGTGGTTCCACCATTTCTGTGTTGCCTAGAACTGGAGGATTGATTTTGGGGTTTGTATTGCAAATCACAACTTGATGACATTGACATCACACATTGTACTTTACAATACAAACCCCAAAATCAATCCTCCAGTTCTAGGCAACACAGAAGAGGGGGAACTTGTTTTCTATTTCCACACCACTCCTCTAAGGTGTATTAATGACATAGTTCAATATTGAAAATGGTTGGTCTTCCCCTTTAAGCACAATTTTGAGATATTTGTACTTTACTTGTGTGCTGTCCTCACCAAGCATGCACCTTGAGCTTGGTTATACAGCCAGCTAAACTCTTATCCACATAAGAACAGCCAGATACAAGTGGAATCCTTCTGATAATTCTTTATGTAGAAAAGTGTAAAACTGTAAACTTAATAGAGATACAAAACAAATGTCATTCTCAATAAAATAGTGTATGACTAAATACAGGGTTTGTAATGACAGAATAAAAAAATAACAGCAAGATGCAATAAGCATTTTAACAATATGATTCTAGTACTGTATGTAAAGTAAGTATGCTGTGCATGTAAGCCTGTAAACACAATTTCACCCAACAGGGTTCTCTTGGTAAGTATACCTTTTATATGTATAAAATAAACCACTAGAATGAGTTATGAATTATCAAGGTAGGTGGGCCTATAGAGCGTCGCAGCGGAAGTGGATTCCTGGGGTCACTTAATATTCCCCATTCATTTTCGCCATAGACTTTTACAAATATATTTATAACAATTATGTTAAGCCTCGAACCAAGCCATCCAGGATGGAGGTGAATCATGATCATATAACATTTGATCCTATGTGAAAACATATTTTAATATTACATTATTTGATATACTACATTTAATAACTACCCTTTGTTTAGCGATTTTCAAAATGTTCTTTTCATAGAAAAAAAGGTTATATGGTCATGATTCACCTCCATCCTGGATGGCTTGGTTCGAGGCTTAAGATAATTGTTATAAATATATTTGTAAAAGTCTATGGCGAAAATGAATGGGGAATATTAAGTGACCCCAGGAATCCACTTCCGCTGCGATGCTCTATTAGAACTGGAGAGGCCAGGCTAGTAGGAACAGAGTAAACAAACACTCAAAACGCATTTAAATGCTAATAAGTAGATATGCAATAATATCCTATTACAATGTTCACATTAATCATAACAATAAGAATCACTTACAGATGATGCCTTTTTGAGTTCAAAACAAGAAGGAATGGAGCTGGATTGTGAACAGCATGAAACACAATACTCATGACATGTTAACTTCCTGTGTAGCTTGTCAGAAATGTCCTTCCACTAAGTGTTCCCCAAACTAAGGTTCCTACCTACAAAAGTTCCTATGAACAGCATTTCAAACCACCACTAGGTGTCACTGTTTTTCGTTCCACAACAACTTGAGTATTTCCAATTTCTAAAACTTTTACTTCTACTCCACTACATCTGGGATCCAAATATTGTACTTTTACTCCACTACAATTATTTGAAAACTTTAGTTACTTTGTAGATTTGGATTATTATCACAAAACATAGCCTACATGAACCACTCCAATAAAGTGCTACTTTAGCCAAAATGTCAGCCGTTATCAATACATCAATACAAAACAAATCATTGCCAGGGGGAATTACTAAACGAAAATATTAAAATGTGAACACAAAAGAATAGTTTTTGCGTTTTTTTGTTGTTGTACATACTGGACACTGAACACATTGAATGCAATCATCATCTGATGCACGCAATGCATGTCATGCACCAGCTGAACTTCACTGAAATTTCACGTTGAACTTGATCATCCTCTGCAATCAATGATTCTCAAGACTCTTCTTTTAAGGTAGGTAGACACGCACATTTTATTCATATTTGGAGTAACGCGATTGCCATACAGGTTTGTTTGATTGATTGATTGATTGATTGATTGATTGATTGAAGACTTATTAGAAGTTTGCATATTAAGGTACAGTTTCCTGACGGAGCTGTTCACTGGTACAAGGTCAACTAAAAGGATAGGCCTACCTCAAAAAAGCTTTTGGGGTTGTTTCAGTTGGGGTCCTTCTATAAACTTTGCTAGGTCTTGCTACAGCCTGCCCTAGATACAACACAGCTATCACCAGTAAGGTGCCCTAAGGGCGAGAAGCGAAGGGATGTGCACATGGGCGCGTGCACGCAGCCGCCTGGGTGACAGCATACTGCTGGGCGAGTGCTGGCGCTTTGGCATGGGATTTGACAAAAAAGAAAAATGCACAGACCTGGTTGGTTATTTAAGTTGGACAAAATGTGGCCATATTTTCCCAAATATGGAGATGACTGACGTCTGACATCATAGATGTTTGATGTCATAGAACACAAGACTGACACAATATGTCCATATATGGTCATTGCCAGATATGGTCTTAATATTGATGACATCAGGGATCTCCATATAGGTCATAAATGCTTCATGGATGGAATTCATTTGCAACATCATTGTGATGTCAGTACAGGTCAGCTATATCCTTCTATTGAGCTGGGATATGAGGTGTCACGCATTGTGGATATCCATATATCGGCATAAAAGGGAAAAGGTCGGAATTAATTTGCAACAACATTGTGATGTTAGAACAGGTCAGCTATATCCTTCTGCTGAGTTCGGATGATATTGATGACATCAGGGATCTCCATATATGGGCATAAAAGGGAAAAGGACAGAATTAATTTGCAACATCTTTGTGATGTCAGGCAGGTCAGCTATATCCTTCTGCTGAGCTGGGATGAGGTGTCACGCACTGTGATGCATGCACGCACAGGATCTGGAGTTTTCTTTTACTAAATGCGACAACAACTATTGCTACTTTGAAATTGTTGCAGTATGAGGATTTTGTTGCGTTTTATAGTCAATCCTCCTGAGAACCGAGGAAAGTAGGATATATTCCAACTTAGTTTTTCCTGTTATTTTCTATCTGAAGAAGAAGAAAAAAACATTTCATGTAAAAGATGTTATATATTGTTCTGATATCCGCATCAGGATAATGTTGATGTGAAATGTTAGGCAGGCTAGCACCATCAATGAAACGCTATCTTCATTTTGGACAGGCCTACCTGTAGGCTACAGTATTAGCCCCTTAGTTTACCTTTTTTGTATTGGGAAGCCACCTTCCCAAATAATGGGGAGCTGTTTTTTGTAGAGCAGGGGTGAATTAAATAATAATGAATAGTACTAATATGACAAACGAGATTCTCTCGCTTGGGGTATGGATAATCGAAATAATCAGATCATTGGCAGTTTCCAGCTCCAAATCTGAGGACTGTCGGTGATTGGATGGGGTTTTTGTGAGGCTGAAGATGCTTTTCAGCATAAACATTATGATTTTATAATATGGTTTACATAGAAGTCAGTCAATTGTCTTTCACATATTCATGTATATTTAAAAAATAATATAAATATAAAAATATTTTTCATCACAACTAGTAACAAAAGTTATCTTTGCCCTTGAGATGTTGTGGAGTAGTAAGTAGAAGTAAAAGTACTCAAAATACTTCAAAATTGTACATAAGTACAGTACTTGAGTCCAGGTTCTCCTACTTTACACACAGTTTGTTTGTGAATTCATAATCACAGACCCACCGTCCCTCCAGGCTATGTGTCCTCAAGGCTTTGGGATGGAACCTGCCATTTGGGCGCAAGCTGTCCGTCCGGTGTATGGGATCTACAATTTACTACACTTTGCTCCTGTCAGCTGTAGCCTGCAGCCATGCATCCTGTCCTCTGTTCATGTTAAGAAATGTATTTTATTCTTAGTTGAGCCAACATTGTTGCTGGCTCCAGCTCAGTAGAGGAGGCAATTGCGCCCCAGTTTAAGTTGTATGTACCCTATAGAAAATCTAAATAAAAAACAACAAAAATATTGTCTGAGAGATACAAGTCTCATAGATGACAGTAATGAAACACCTTCTTTCAAGGTTTCCCCTGTACAATATTTTTCCCACTGTACAAACAGCATTCAAATATGGTTTTGAAACATAGCATTGTTATTTCAGGACCATGGACAGCGCTTTGTTGTGTGTTGTCAAAAGAGTTATTAGATTTGAGCCTCGCGGCATGCTGTACGCGATGAGATTTTAAAAAGTGCTGAAACTGTTAACACTAAAATAAATGTGAGTTGCTACTTGCTAGTTAGTTAAACTTTCGAGTTGACTTATTTTCTATCCTACACACACACACACACACACACACACACACACACACACACACACACACACACACACACACACACACACACACACACACACAGTATAGAGAGAGGCTATTATATTAAACCGCATGTTTGATCGGACGCAGAGAGAAAGAGAGAGAGAAAGAGAAAGATGCTATTTGACGTTACTGCATCAGTGAGTGGTGTACGGTGTATTATTGGGGCGTGCCCCCTGGTGGAAATCTGCTCCACTGAGCTCCCCTTTCTAGTTACTTCTTGTCATCTGTGTGCATTTAGACAAAATCTAACTGTTAAAAAGAACGACAATACCCTGTGTCACATATTGTAGCGGATGTCATGGCTATCCAGCTGTTCTCTCTTGCCTTCTCCCTTCAGACCTCTCCTAGCTCAAAATGTCTGTTTCTACTGGTATTATGCTATTGCTTGTTGCAACTTGCAATACATTGAATGTGGTGACAAAATCCACCATTGATCACTTGGGGCTTAGCAAGCAGTCTATTAAAGGACAACTTTAGTTTTTTACAACAAGGGTTCATATTTTAGATTGTAATTAAAGAATATAAAAGATGAGTGTTAAAATTATTTCATTTACTTATTTCTATTGTTTTAGAGATTCTTATTTCAGTGGTTGGGGGCATGCGTACAAGTGGCTAAATATGTTATTCTACACAGAATAAGCTCATTCCCAAGATACAACACAACCTTTCATGGTTGGATGTGACTTATGGGGGCTAGAAGTGTTACTGTAAATAGCAATAAAGAAACTGCTGGCTTATTGTGTCTAAAAAGACATATTTAGCCACTTGTACGCATGCCCCGCATTTTTGCACGGTAAACGCAATAAAACAATAGTAAGAAGCAAATGAAAACATTTTAACACTCACTTTTTCTTTTTTCTAATTACAATCTAAAATATGAACCCTTGTTGTAAAAAAAAAACAAAGTTGTCCTTTAAGCCATTTTTTTTTACAATACAGTGCATATACGTCCTTTATAGCCAGGCAAAGGACGTTTTTTAGGCAAGAGTGGTACACCATCGCTTCCCGCTTGGTTTCCGTATTGGCAAATGCACCCATCTCTGCCCATTTGGTTGGAGGTCACTGCTGTAGATGCCAACACCTGGGTAAGTGTGCCCATTGCCCAATGTGCTGCCCAATACGGGCCAACACTCACATAAAGTGGTGTGCTGAAGGGTTTAACAGAGAGAGGCCAATCTTTTAAACACATGAAATGCTATATAGAAACACTGGGCTCTATAAAGTTTAACATGCAGGAACAGTGCCCGAATTTCACCACTATAAAGGCAGTTGTTGCCTTTATTGTGATTATATATATATATTTTTTTAAATCTGGGAACAATTGATCCAAACTTTTTGCAGAGGTGCATGGAACATCATGTTCCACACGGTTTTAGTGTTTGAGGCATATTATTAATCATAGCCGGCACTCCCGGCAGTCCAATTAACATGTCAAGCATTTGTATTCAGATGCTGTTCGGAAGCCTGTGCCTGGATACTAGTGCAGTGTTTCTCAAACTTTCACATTTCAAGGTCTCCCCTTAACACATGGGTGACTAACAGGTCATTTTGGCCGATTTTGAGATTGCAAAGTGCAATAACTCTCCCTGTGAAGGTCTCAGAAATTTCCCCTTCCATGACTTTTCCTAAATACTAAAGACATATGTTCTCGTTTTTTTCCCCTTCTGAAACATTTCCTAAGTATGAAATAATATACATTTATACCACTCTGACTGCATTTATAGGTCAAATTGACAGGTAAATTCTTTCATTTTTTTTGCCCAGAAGAGCAACACCTCTTCCCCTGCTGCCAGCGGGGGTTCTATTGTCAATAGAACAACAGACAATAGAACCCCCGCTGGCAGCAGGGAGGAGGTGTTGCTCTTCTGGGCAAAAAAATGAAACAATTTACCTGTCAATTTGACCTATAAATGCAGTCAGAGTGGTAGTCTTTTTTTATTTTCAGTCACCCGAGTGTTAACTCTTACAGTGTACAAATGGAACCAAATGGACCCGTTAGGGTTCATTTGATTCCATTTGTATACTGTCAGAGTTACAGACTTGTATGGGTCAATTTAGACCCCCCCCTAAAGGAACCCACAGAGTGCCTGGAATCCACTTTGAGAACCACTGTACTAGTGGATATTGTGTTTTAGCTCTCCTACGATTGGTATTCCTGAACAGGACAGACTGTCTGCGTTGATCTCTGTCGGCTGCTGGTTTCTACTCTCTGAGTACAAGTTTAGGATCTACACAATCAGCTAAGCTGGGGTGTCATTTCAGACATCACACAAGCCGCAGTTCTGCTTGGTTGGCCCCGCTTTGTGTGCGAAAAACCCTTTGGATTTAGTTGCAGCTCTCTGGGACTAGCCATAGCGGTTCACTGGATGCTGCTACTACATATTAATCGGTGCCTTGTGCCAACTAGGGATAGGACAATAAGCAATATTATCGTTTATCGTGATAAAAAACACTCACAATATTCGTATCGTGGAGATTTAATTCATCGTGATATCGTCCTCCGTCATGCACAGGGATCAATTCACCTTTTATTTGCCGAGCTGCATATCCGGTACCATTTAAACCTTCTATACATGGTAAAAGGTATTTATAATATACAGTCTTTTTTTTACTCTCTATCAAATGTCTTTGCCAAAAAATAGCCGATCTACAAGCTCACAACGACGCGTTGTGAGCTTGTATATCTGCTATTTTTGGCAAATGTTCCGCCCCAGGATAATGGATTTTCATTATCGGGATAATATCGTAAATCGTGATTTATTTTGTCACAATAATCATGTTATAAAATGTTCACATCGTCCCATCCCTATACTAGTGCCAACACAACAGTTATAGAAAGTAATGTGTTCATTGAGGTGGCCAATTGGGTCACAGAATAACTCCTGACCCCTTGTCCTCAGACTTCTCTGAAGTGTCCAATCAGATTCGCCCAGAGGAAATTGGGAGGGGTGGTGGTGGTGGGGGGGACGGGGACGTGGGGGTCGGTCTGGCTGGGGTACTTGAGTGTAATATATTATGAAAATGAGCCGAGTTCAGATCGCTGCTCCCCTGGTCATTATGTGGCCATTTAGGCCGGCTTTGGCCCCTTCTCTCCTCACCCCGAGGGCCTCTCCATCTCCGAGCTAACAGCTAATTAGCATGAGGACGCTTGGTTAATGCAGCAATGGTTCTCTCTCTCTCTCTCTGATCACATTCACTCGATGGCTGAGGACGCATGGAGAGATGAAATTAGAGTGATTAATTAGGCTTTGACACTCCGCCAAAGGTTCTCAATTTAGCGCTGTCACATCAATAAAGAAGGCATCTCCTCAAGCCGCGAGCGGAGGGCGACCTAAAGGAGAACGACGTGGGGGTATTACCAACAATTAAGACCAATTAGTGGGAGCAAAACCCTCTTGATGGGGAAGACATACATAAACACATGACAGAGCACCGAGAGAGGTCCGTATAACAAACTAGCCCAGCCTGCAGACATTTGTAACGCCCCCCCCCCCCCCCCCCCCCCCCCGTTCCCCCTCCCGACCTCACAAAATGGGACACAAATGTGCGTGCGAGTCCGCTGCCCCAAAATTGTGTTGTTATCGCCCAATTGTTCGCCAATTACCCGACATTGTTATAGGGATCGTGACATGGAAACGGAATAGACCATATAACTTTAAAATACACATGGCTGATTCTCCTGTCAAAGGGGGTGATTTTTTTCCCCCCCCGGCCTCCTCCATTTTGGGGGCCCTGATCGTCTTCATCTAACAACCCTTTCCGGAAGAAAAAAAATAATAAAACCAAACGTTCCACAGATCTCAACAATCCTCCACCTTGACAGACAAGGGAGGAGAGCTCATTTAATCCAATCCAGCCATTACCATGTCTCGGGGAAAAGGACTGCCTTGAACAAACCAGAGAAGGAAAGCGGAGGGGGGGGTGAAAAAGAAAAAAAAACACTGCTTCATTATCCTCTTCCCCAAGTGACAAATCCTCCCTGAATGGAGCAGAATGTAAAAGTTTCCCTGGGACATGCCGGGCTCCTGCTCTATTTAGATATACAGTGAAGTGCTGTCGGGGTGGCAGGCACTGTGGCGGTTTGGTGGCAGCATGCGGCGCGGCGGCAGAGCGCGCGCGCGGCATGTTTTTTTTTTTTAGGGAGCGGCACTTAGCGATGGCGGTCGGGGAGCCCGAAAAGCACCGCGGAGCTGCCTTGGCTGAGTGGCTCTCCCTTTGGGCGCAGGTGTGTTGAGCGCCGCACAGGCAGCTGTCAGCAGAGAAGGTGGCATTTCCCCGCGCTGACGCTGACAAGAGGCTGTCTGCAGGCAGCGGGAGCGCCGCCAGACTGACATCCTGTTTATTCCGTTTAGACCGGGTGCACATAATTGGGGGCTCGCCCGGAAAGGCGAGAACACTATGTTATCTTCGTTATTTATTTATCAAGGTCCGCCACGACAGTGCAAAGGCAGGGCCCTTAGCCAATGAGGTGCGGAAAAACATCTGGGAGTGGTGTTAGCTGAAGTATTGGTTGAGCTTCACGTGACAGTTAAGCATGCTGCAGAATATAGTCACAAGCGAGCCCACACTGTTTCGTAGGAACAGAATTTCTACTTGCCTATCGTTATTTTATGCTTTAACTATTGAAAAATAGATCTACAAGCTCGCAGCGCGGCACTCACTTGTAGATCTGCTATTTTTTTTTAATCGTGAATTTTTAAATTTTGATTCTATAAGTGTCTTTTGAATCCTTCTAAGGTTTTTTGTAAAACCTATGTTTCTATGTGTATAGCCATCGTGAAAGAAATGGTCCTTTTCACTTAACTGGAGCTCAGTTAGTCTGTTCTTGAGAGACTACTATGTCAGTGGTTCTCAAACCTTTTCATGTGAAGGACCCCCAAAATGATATTTATTTGGCCACGGACCCCCATCTCAAAATATTTAGTTCCAGGGACCACCCAGAAGCAAAATTTGCTTTAAAAAATTACATATATTCAAAGATGTGCAGCTTGCCGCGCTCTGAGCTTGTATATCTGCTATTTTTCACTAGTTAAAGCATTCAATAAATCCCCAGGCCTAAATGGCTTATTCGCCGGTGACATCCCGGGCCGGGGATGGGTGTCGCTGGCATTTTGATTCACCTGGCAGTGTGAAAACTTCCCCCCCCCTGAAACGTTGTGTGATGAAGTCTTTGTAGAGTACACATAACCGGAATAATTGAAGAGTTCCAGCATGTGTGGGCTCCCCACCTCCACCGCCACCACCTACCCATCATCATCATCCCTGCCTCCTCCTGGCTGTGCACCACGGAAGGTAGGCTAGCATGTAACTAATGGTCACGCGCCCCGCGAGCGCGCGCGTGCTTTCAGACACACACACACAGCCAACGAGACAGAGAGCATATGCTCTCACACAGTCGCTGATAGTTACACACCCACACAGATACACATGCAATGAGGAATCTGATGTCCCAGATATGCTGCCACTGAACACATCAAGTCGTATAGCCTAGAATGTTCTGTTATCAAATACTTTTGTGATGGTATTCAGGTCTTATCATACGTAACATTTAATTTTAGGCCTAGAATGCTTTAACCAGTGAAAAATAGCAGATATACAAGCTCACAGCGCGGCACCGAGTGCCGCGCTGCGAGCTTGTAGATCTGCTATTTTTGAAAAAGTCGTAAAAATGTGTGCAAATCTTTGAATATATGTATTTTCAAAGCGAACGTTTGTTTTGCTTCTGGGTGGTCCCTGGAACTAAATATTTTGAGATGGGGGTCCGTGGCCAAATAAATATCATTTTGGGGGTCCTTCACATGAAATGGTTTGAGAAACACTGACATAGTAGTCTCTCAAGAACAGACTAGCTGAGCTCCAGTTAAGTGAAAAGGACCTTTTCTTTGACGATGGCTGGCCAGATTGCTGACATAGAAACATAGGTTTTTCAAAAAATCTTAGAAGGATTCAAAAGACACTTATAGAATCGGGTCAAAATTCTAATTTTCACGTTTTTTCAAAAATAGCAGATCTACAAGCTCGCAGCGCGGCACTCGGTGCCGCGCTGTGAGCTTGTATATCTGCTATTTTTCACTGGTTAATGCATAAAATAATGATACACAATAATGTGTACACGTTCTAAATGGGTTTGTGATCCTAATATAATCTGATTACAAAATGATCAGTACATAAATATGGACAATAATTTAGGTTGTACACTGTAGACTCCTGTGTTGACCGTGTTGTCATCCTGTGTAGTTCAGTGGATAGAATAGTATAGAAGGTGCTTACATTCAGCGAGAAGACATTCTGCATGGACAGTCCAGACTATTTTGTTATTTTGATCTGGCTGGCTGTAAGGCATTCTCTACACTACTCGGCTACTTATACTTATACTTTTATATACTGTTGTGCTTTATTGATGGTGCTTCTTATTATTTATTTTCGATTGATTGAATAAATATTTTATTAGACAAAAAAAGAGTACAAGTAAAGTCAATACAATAGAAATGTAGTACAGTACAAGTAAGCACCCTGCCTCAAGGGAACATAAGTCCATTACGGTCTTTTTTACGTTGGAAGTCCTTGGTATTCAATTCATGGACAAATGGCAAGCAAAGAAAACATTCAATATCATCGTAGTTATAAAAACACTATATGTACAGGATAGGGGAAACTATCTATCTATCTATCTATCTATCTATCTATCTATCTATCTATCTCTATCTATCTATCTATCTATTTATCTATCAATTAATTACATGGAAGAGGAAGGCCGCAGCCATAATTTGGAACCTCAATCAATCTACATAATTGATCATTGCCCCCAGCGCTAATCTTTCATAAAAATAAAGGGTCACTAACGGGGAATTTGGAGGCTTACTGTAGGTCAGTACAGGCTCCACCTCCATGTCGGGGGGGAAAATAAGTCAGTTTCGGAGGGGCTGTCAAAACTATTTAGAAAAGTCAGGACATCAGGGGTTGCAGGAGCATCCGGAGAAAAAGCCCATCAGCTCTGAATGATATCAACATGCAGTTATCATCACCTCCCTTTAAAACAAGTTCAGATGCCGGAAGGAGGATGCATCTTAATTCCATAATATACGTATAGGCCTATACTAATACTATCCCACACCTACCTTTCCAGTATATTGTCTCACCAGTTAGCGTACAATAAATTCACATGCTATGATCTTTTACTAACAGGAAATTACACCGCCTGACTGCGCTGCTAGACATAATCAAGTTGTGACTCACCTCGACTCAACCCCAACTATTTGAGTTATTAAAGTGGTCAGATTTGACGAGGTGCGGTGAGAATGTGCCACCTTTCATGCATAATGCTGACCAGGGGCGTCACACCAAATTCTGGGCCCTGGGTACAAGGATTCACCGTGGGCCCCCCATGAATGCTAACTATTGAAAAATAGCAGATATACAAGCTCACAGCGCGGCACCGAGGGCCGCGCTGCGAGCTTGTAGATCTGCTATTTTTGAAAAATTGTGAAAATGTGTGCAAGAAACCTATGTTTCCATGTCAGTGATGGTCAAACTTTTTTCATGTGAAGGACCCCCAAAATTGTATGTATTTAGCCACGGACCCCACATCTCAAAATATTTAGTTCCAGGGACACCCCAGAAGCAAAATGTTCACTTAAGAAATACATATATTCAAAGATTTGCACACATTTTCACGACTTTTCAAAAATAGCAGATCTACAAGCTCGCAGCGCGGCACTCGGTGCCGTGCTGTGAGCTTGTATATCTGCTATTTTTTCAATAGCTAAAGTTACTAGGGCCCCTCCACCTTGGGCCCTAGTAACTCAGTCCCACTTTCCTACCCCTTGTGACGCCCCTGTGTAGACTCACCACCGTTGACGACGCCATTACAAACAAGGAAAGCAAAATTCAGTCAGACGCTCTCGTAAAGATGAAAACCCTTTATTGCAATGATACATTGCCAGTATTTATGGCAGAACACACTGCGCAGGCATGGCACACAGACTCTGAGATCATACATTACAAACCCCCAGAAGCAGACCCCAACGGTACATTATTACATGGACATGATCAGCGACATGCAGAGAATGTTAGAGAGGCAGGGGCTAACATTTCTAAAAGGGCCTTTTGGTGGAAATATCGAAAATAGTGTCGCAGCGCTATGTGTTTTGAGCTTGGAGGTCGGCTATTTTCGGTACTTGATACCACACTGAACTATAAGCATAATCAAGTGAATACTGGAGATGTGGCGTACGGCATGGATTTATACTCAGAGAGGGCAATTATTTCACCATAAGATGCTGCATTCAAATTCAGGAGAGTTTGGACAAGGCAATTCTCTTGAATGCTGCCTTCAGGTATGGCATGGAAAGAGGTCGTTTGCATTTCTTTCACCATAGTAAAAAAAAATGCATTCATGGTCTGGAGAGGGCACTTGTGACTATTTACAGGCGGATTAAAGGGCAGGGGCTCAAGCCCCCTTTGATGTCTATGTGTGCACGTGCCTGGACATGATAATAGACATAAGAACCCCTCACAGGGCAGTCTAAAGATACTCATGAATTAAAGTAACATGATGCAATACATATATGAACCCACATTAAATGACATTTCTGACATAGTGAAGGGCTAAATGCTAGCACAGGAGGAGGCTTGGGAGGGGGGGGGGGGGGGGGGTTTGTTCACTGACGAGCTGTCATTGCGGTAGCAGCAAGAGATGTTGAGCATGTATAGTGAATGACGGTCTCCTTAAATAGACCGTGTAGATTGAACCATTAACCACTCGTGATTGGAGGCTGAATGCGGGTGGGACTGGCTTGACTTCCGTGCCTGCCTATAGAACCACTGCAATGCACCCCTTTAACCCATTTAGGCCTAAAATTATTGGATGCTTTAACTATTAAAAAATAGCAGATATACAAGCTCACAGCGCGGCAGAGCTTGTAGATCTGCTATTTTTGAAAAAGTCGTGAACATGTGTGCAAATCTTTGAATATATGTATTTTCAAAGCAAACGTTTGTAACTTAGATTTTGCTTCTGGGGTTCCTGGACCTAAATATTTTGAGATGCGGGTCCGTGGCCAAATAAATATCATTTTGGGTCGTCCTTCACATATAAAGGTTTGAGAACCACTGACATAGTAGTCTCTCAAGAACAGACTAACTGAGCTCCAGTTAAGTGAAAAGGACCTTTTCTTTGACGATGGCTGGCCAGATTACTGACATAGAAACATAGGTTTTTCAAATAACCTTTGAAGGATTCAAAAGACACCTATAGAAGCGGGTCAAAATTCAAATTTTCACAATTTTTCAAAAATAGCAGATCTACAAGCCCGCAGCTATATCTGCTATGCTAATAGTTAAAAACATTGGCAACAAGGAAAGGCACAGCACTCAGAACAGGCCGGCTCTCGCTTGGCTGATGGCTCGCTTGGGCCGCCGTACAGGACTCTAAGCTGCATGGCTCTGCTGACTTGGAGGTGGCGCATACCAGTACAGCTTATGATCATACCCTCGTCATTAGCATGGTTCGCAAAAGGGCCTCCTCTGTGTCGGCGTTGGATGCCAATGCCACCTGAGCAGTAAAATGTGTTGGTTAGAGAAGGGGCTGTACAAAACACAGCTGATCTCAAGTTTGAAAAATGCAGGCCTGTATTGAAAACACCAGTAAGACTCCCTAATGAGGAGAAAAGCGACCGTCACATCGCATACACAACATTTAGAAGGCAGTCGGAGCCAATCAGGAGGGAATATGGGAAATGGGACAGATCCATGTTGATGACTTTAGAGATACTGTGTACCGCTTTGCGTGATCTTAGGCCAAAATCTATAGGAGCACTGGAGCAGTGTCCAAAAATGTGTTTAAAAAAATCGGCCTGATGGTGGCGCTAAATGGGACAGATTCATGTTGATGACATGACTATAGTTTTAGTGTTCTTCTTTGAGATTGCAGATGTTAGGGTTGTTGGTGTGCATGACTCAGTCGTACAGCACTGAGGTTGGTGAAAATAGAATGGGCAAATTTATTCAAGGTTCATGAAAAAAAGAAGTGGAGTAAATAGGAATTCATGATCCGGGGTACTGGAAAAGCGGCTCAGTTATTATAATCACAACAGAAAAAAATCAACAGAAGGCTGGCATTGCAGTTGCATGAAGTTGAACAGACTGGCAATGTACAGTTGTTTCCTGTTGAGATTGGCACATTTATGGGCCAAGCTGCCCAGATCACACATGTCACACGGGTCTTCTTATTTTTTCACTCTCAAAGAGACACCTGCAATGTAGTGCGTTTGCCTCCTGTGAATTGTTTTATTTTTATTTTTGTTTATTTTCTGTTTGTTTTGTTGCTGAGTGAGGTCAGCAGACAAAGTGACGTGAGTGAGATAAAAAAACCTTGGTGAAATGTGCCAATCTCAACAGGACATAACGGTATAGCTGTGTAAAGCTAAACTATCAAGAAAGCCCTACAAATGCTGACAATCTACGTAGGCTGGGCTATACTTTACCATACGTGTACTGGTTAAGCTGGCGAGGAATGGGACGCAAACCGGGCTCTGGTAGAGGTAGGAGTTGATTGAAGACAAGGGACAGGTGCAGGGATTGGAGAGGGAAATGGGCGCACTGAGTTGTGCCGCGGAGTTGTCAGCGAAGGGAGAATGCGCGCTACTCGCGTTGCCATGCCTGAGCCAACGTGCAGGGAACCTCGAAATCCAAGTTCAACGAGGTATAGGAGAACGGGCAGGTGAAGTTGAATGTGAGCGCTCGTACGCTGTGGAATTGGCGTGCCGCAACCAGAGAGAGTAGAGGAGCGGAGGGGGAGAGAGAGCAGTGTGTGGGAGGGAAGTTGAGGATGAGCGAGCCATAACAGCTGGGGCGGTATGGATTTTTTGTTATTGCGGGTAATAAGTCACTGTTTACCGAGGGTATGGCGCGCTATCGCGGTATCTCCCCAAAAAGTTGTTTTGAATGAAAAAAGAAAAAGAATTAATACATTTAAATACATTAGTTCATTGTTCTTTATTGGTATTTTCACAACACAAAATATTAAATCAAAAGCATACAAAACAGGTATATATTACCCCTCCCACCCCAAATTTAAATACATTTTAATCAAAAAAATGTAAAAAGAATTTGTGGTATAACTCGACACGGTATGCATTAAACAATGGCGGTATTGCGGTTATTGCACCCAGCCCTAAATAATTCCAGTGTAAATACTTTTTGTTTACTACTGTAAATACTCTTTTTACAGCCTTGAAGTGCTTTTTGGGACAATACTAGCATGCATTTACAGTACCACAGCTAAACATGAAAATGTAGGTTTAAGTTTTCAAGTGCCAGCATACAGGCAGATACAGATATATAGAAATTTATTTTGTTTTTCCATTGTGAATGCACTATAACATGGTTAGAATTAGTGGGGCCATTTATGGCATCGGGACAGTTACTAAATTCTGGTCGCAATGACCACGCGTCACATTGGACTTACACTAAATGTATTAAACAATTAATTCTATAAACCATGTCATATGAAGGTGAGAATATGTTGTCCTGTGAGTACAATTTCCTTGTAATCTCCCATGAAATTATAACATGTGACCTTTATTCACATCCCCTGGCTGCGACAAGGGGTCACAGTATGCTGATGAATAACATTGGTTCAAAAGGTCACTTTTTAAAGTGTTTCACTCATTAACGTACAGTATGTGTTGACATTAGTTGATTCAAATGAATACACAATGACAACACCTGCTATTTTCTATTTATTTCCATCTCGTCTCAAGCAAAATTATCCAAGTCCAATAAAGCATTAATTCAAAAATAGCATGAAAATTACATGAACATTTTCAATGGTTAGGATCAAAGTGTAATTGAAACCCAAAGTCCATTACCTGACCTGCATCTGGGTACACTTAAAGGAGTAGTTCACCGTAAAATCACTTTTTTTCTATTGATTACTCACGGCATGGAGACTTGAGTTCAATATATATATATCTTTTTTTGTATTTGTCGCATTCATAGACACAAATTTGATTATAGTAAATTTACCCCCATTGATTCCCGGATGGGGACACAAATGCACTTGGGTCCCCATCTGGAATCAATGGGGGTAAATTTACTATAATCAAATTTGTGTCTATGAATGCGACAAATACAAAAAAAGATATATATATATTGAACTCAAGTCTCCATGGCGTGAGCATTCTGAGCAATCAATAGAAAAAAGTGATTTGGGGGTGAACTACTCCTTTAAGAGAAACATAGGCTGTCATAAACAAAACAAGAATGACAAAATGCTGCTTGCCTAATGCATGTACTACACACACACACACACACACACACACACACACACACACACACACACACACACACACACACACACACACACACACACACACACACACACACACACACACACACACACACAGCTGTACATGTGTATGAGAGGATCATGGCTATAAATAAAGGCAGCTCACAGAGCCAAGGAGCAGTGGCATATGATTGTAGGGAGCATGCACATGAGAAAGGTTACGGCTCGCCGGCACTCCATTTGTCATGTTTGGATACAAACTACTTGATTCCCCAAACGAGTGGTGAGGAATCCCACGACATCGGCACTTAATCACGGCCCGTTCGCCATTATAAATCAGTTGAACTACTGACATCTGAACTTTATTCTGTGCACACTGTAAAGGCCACAGGCGCAGGCTCTACGCTATTAGCGGGAGGCTGATCCATTGTTGCCGCGCATTCAGGTCAGAAAGCAGGGCGTCGGGATACACGCGGCATGCATCACCTGAGTAATTGTAGTGCAGAGACAATAATAAGACGAGAAGGAAAAAACAAAGAAGACAAATGATGTTGTGGCATTTTTCCCCCCTTTTCATTCAATGAGGCTCAAGAATTTCTTGAATAGTGCAGGAAAAAAAGTGTCGAGTAGGGCATTCACAAATAGGGATTTTTAGTGTTCGAATTATTCTACCTCAAAGTATTCGAATAGTCGAATATTCGACAGGATATATATATATATATATATTTTATATATATATATTTTTTTTGCATCCAATAAAAACTAGCAATTCTCGGTCTAGTAGTGACAGTTGCATTAGCTGGCTCTTCCTCCATCATGACATCGAGTTTGCAGGCTGGCCGTTGGGTTTTCCCACTGGTAAACGAAACGTAACAGTATATAGTATAGTATAGTATCAGTATATCCACGAGTTTCCTACGCCCCATAGTGCATTGCGCAAACGTCTGCACCGAGGTTCCGCCGCCGATTTACAAGCTCACAACGGGTTGCATTTGCGACGCGACGTGAGCTTGTATGTCTGCTGTTAAACCCGGAAGTTTGGTCCTGATAGTCTCAGTAAACTCCTGCGGAAACTTGTGGATAGCATTAACTAATAATCCACCTGGGGCATTGACAACTAATTTTTATGACTTCCTATCTAGCCAAGCTGTATAAACCATGAAGAAATAATAATGAAAAAAAAAGAGAGGGAAAATGTATTACAAAAGAAATAAGCAAATATTCGACTTCGGTGAGCAACGTCGAATAGTGACTTGGATATTAGAATATTAGAATATTCGGTGAATGCCCTATAGTGTTGGGAAATAAAAATGCCTGCCCTGTTTATAGGTCTATACAGCGTGTGGGTGTGGAGGGGAGGGGGAGTTGTTCATGTCCATCTATGTGTAACTGTGCGGATGGATATGTGTACGAGTGGTCGAGAAATTCAATGACCACAGGTGTGCGTGCGTGTGTGTCCGTAATCCGTATACAGCGCGTCTCTTTCTCATTCCTCGCATCTAGTCTCTTCGTGTGTCAATGGCGTCGTCATCGCCTGAGTGTGTTGGGTGTGCTGTGCGGCAGAAGCCTGCTCTGTGCAGGAGGAGTTGTTAATCCATTTAGACTGCATGTGTCACTCTATAGATTCTAACCACTTTAACCATTATTTTATGCTTTAACTATTAAAATAGCAGATATACAAGCTTGTAGAATTTTCTTTTAAAGCGAACATTGTAACTCAAATATTTGCTACTGGGGGGTCCCTGGATACATAGTAATATTTTGAGATGGGGATTTGACATGAAAAAGTTTGAGAACCACTGACATGTCGTGACTGTCGGGCAGAAACCACGTATCTCCAAGTTTCAAATGTGTACATTTTTTCGCTAAGTAAAGCCCTGCTTCATCATACAAGGCCATCACACAAAAGTAGTGAAAACAGCTGATCTACAAGCACACAACGCCTCGCGGTGCAAGGCGTTGTGTGCTTGAAGATCGGCTGTTTTCACTAGTTTAAATCATTTTAAAAATGATAAATACAAAACAAACGGTTTTGGACATACAAGGTTTCCACCCGACAACGACAATATAGAAACATGAGTTCTTCAAAAAACCATAGAAGGATTTAGAAGACATTTACAGAATCGGTAAAAAAAAAAAACGTTAGCTGAAAAAATAGCTGATCTACAAGCTTGTATATCTGCTATTTTTTGAATAGTGAAAGCATAAAATAATGGTTAAAGTAATGATGCGCTCCCGGCCTCGATGGCTTAAAGGCCTCCAGTTCACTGCTCCTCCTGGACCTTTCTGTGCCCCAGACAATAGGCGGACCTCCCAGTAATGCAGCTGGGCCGGGCTCTCCACACAACAGCGCTCTCTCATCGCTTGCCCCGTGCTCTCCTGTACTTGGGGGTGGGGGGGGGGGGGGAAGGTCCTGTGTGATTCAACTGTCACTCATGGAGCGGCCCGTGAAAGGCTCTGTGCTCGGCTGAGTGGTGAACATTTCTGAGGCCCAAAGTGGGGCTGGGGGGGACGGTGGGGCGGGAGGAGGGGATGCCATTGTTTCGCGCGGAGTTTCCCCACTCACTCCATCGGGACCTGCTTTTTGGGGTCTCTGGAAATGGGGCCACAGTAAACAAACAATACGTTCCCTATGAATGGATAATGATGCACATGTTTACTGAGTGAGACCAGAGCCATTCTCTTGTCCCCCCCCTTCGTCAGAGGAGACGCGTGAAGAGAAAGAGGATAAAAAAAGTTTGAGGTCTCGATTCGCAACAGAGTGAGCTTTTATTCACGATATCGCCCCCGCCACCATAACCGCCTCCACTGTGTCACCCCACCATCAACCAATAGAGATGTCTCCTGGATTGTCTTTTGTGAGCCCTCTGTTTCACTCAGCCTCAAACAGTGTCTTTAAAAGAGTAGTTTGATCCATATTATGTTGCTCGGTTGGTCACTCAAACACAGGGACGTGCTGGCCATTGGGAAAAGCGGGACAATTCCCGAACGGCCGATTCATTCCTGGCCATTTGGAAAAAATTAAAAATAAAATGACGGTCTTCGTTCCATTTTGGGGGCTGGGCGGCCAACAAAATAAATTGTCACTGTCGGGCATAAACCTTGTATCTCCAAGTTTCAAATGTATACATTTTTTCGCGAAGGAAAGCCCTGCTTCATCATACAAGGCCGTTGCACAAAAGTAGTGAAAACAGCAGATCTACAAGCACACAGCGCCTCGCACCTCGAGGCGTTGTGTGCTTGTAGATCGGCTGTTTTCACTAGTTTAAATCATTTTTTAAAATGATAAATACAAAACAAACGGTTTGGGACGTATAAGGTTTCCACCCGACAACGACAAAATATAACTCATGTACAGTAATTGACCCACTGGCTTGTCACTTGTCATGATCTGAAATGGCAAATCTTTGAGTAGCAGCAGCGCTTTAGAGAGAGATCTCTCTCTATAGCGCGCAATGAGGGCCTCTCTAATTCTTTTTCCCCGGCTGAATCAGGGGCCCAGCACGTCCCTGCTCAAACAAATTACCCAGTGTTGTCACAAAAAAGGTCTACATAAGATCCTATAATTGCAACATTTGCATCACCCAAATCACATGGAGAGGTATAACAAGAATGCAGACTTTGACTCATAGACTGCTTATTCATTCATACCCTATCTATTTTTCATCACTGACTCACTTGTCGGTGGGAAATTAAGAGTAGGCTGTTCCCACTTTGTCATGAGGTACTAAAACATCAGACAGGACCACATATTGTAGGAACTGCAGAACATTCTCCTTTGTCTCATTCAGGTGTGTGCGTGCGTGCGTGCATGCGTGCGAGAGAGAGAGTGTGTGAGCTGGGGTTTTTATTGTTCCCTCAACGACACATTGGGAGGCTCGGGGTCTTCGGTGCACACCGGAAGAGGGACGGGGAAACAATGGCACTCACATAAAATCGCTCTCCTCCTCACCGCACAAGGGCCTCTGCCTTGCATTCCCTCCAACCGGAGCACGGTCCGACCCACAGGAGGAGGGCAGCCCATCTCAGTCACTTGACTCAGGAGGACTCTCCCGGAGAGGTGTAGGGGCCAACATGCTCTCCGGGGCCATTAAACCCAAGCACCACAGAGGGTACTTGTACCTCTTTCTGAGCACCACGCTCACTGATGAAAACACTGCATGGATTCCTCATGGGGTTTCCTTTTCAGGCAGATAAAGAGTATAAAAGGTTTTAGCATTAGGAACAGATTTATTTGTAATGCTACATTCACACTGAGACAAGGGAAGGTGATGGTTTGCTTGGTAATTCAATGTATTCTCTATGCAAACCAGCTATAAAAATGTCCAAGCTGGAAAAAAAGCTTGGACAGTTTTAAAGCTGGTTTGCGTAGAGAACACATTGAATTACCAAGCAAACCATTAGCTTCCCTTCTCTCAGTGTGAATGCAGCATTAGATTGGTTTGAGTGGTTGGTATAAACGTACTACGATATGAGAATTTCATATCACGATTATTGTGACCAAAGAAATTTACGATATTATCGCGATATTCAAGATATCCCCAAAATCCATTATCTTGGGGCGGAACATTTGCCAAAAAATAGCAGATCTACAAGCTCACAACGGATCGAGATTTGGTAGACTAGTGGGAAAAAAAGACTGTATCAAGTGTGTATATTATAATAGAGGGTTTAAATGGTACCGGATATGTTCCGGTGAATTGATCCCAGTGCATGACGGAGGACGATATCACGATAACTGAAATCTCCACGATACGATTATCGTGAGTGTTTTTTTATCAAAATAAATGATAATATCGCTTATTGTCCCATCCCTAAAACGGTACATAATGCATTTGAATGTAATTGTCACCAGAACCTTTATTATAGCGTCAATAGAGCCTAACCGTGGCCCGCACACCATCCATTCACTCCATAGACATTTCAGAAAATCCTTAAAGAGTTTTAAGCCTGGGACCAAGCAAAGCAACCCGAGATGACTCATGACTATTAAACTTTGATTTGGTTAAAATAATTACAATTGGAAAGTGCAAACAAAAGGTGAAGTTAAAATGTGTACATACTTATTTTAAGAGTGAAGGAACTACTCTACTCGTCATACTAGTAAGACGCCTCAGGGCGACAAGTGACCTCGCCCCGAAGGGCGAGGTCACGCCACAGTGATGTGGACATCAGGGATGTATATATCAGGGATTTATGCCCATCATCATCATCATCATCTGTTTTAAGTCCGCTTTCCAGGCACCGCTGGGTTGGACTGGCTTCTTGCTATGGCTTTCCTGCACCGGGAACGGTCCATGGCCACCTCATGCCGAGTGCCCTCATATCAGCCACTACGGTCGTCTGCCAGGTCTTCTTAGGCCGGCCACTGGGTCTTGTCCCCTCTACGTTAAACGACATAACTTTCTTCACCCAATGATTATCTTCCTTCCTCATTACATGTCCGTACCATCGCAGTCTGCCTCTCCTCACAACATCCGCTATGGCCTCCACTCCCATTTTCTGTCTCAGTTCTGCACTGCTCTTTCTGTCCCTCAGTGACACGCGGCACATCCATCTAATCATTCTCAACTCTCCCTTTTATGGGCATAAAAGGGATTTGTTCCCCTGGCACCACAGGGATCTCCATATCTCCATATATGGGCATAAAAGGATTTGTTCCCCCCGGCATCACAGGGATCTCTCTAACAGGGCATCATTAATAATGATGACATCAGGGAACTCCATATATGACCATAAAAGGGATTATGTAAGTGTGACATCACAGTGACATCAGAGCATGATGACATCATGATGACAAATTTTTACGGTCTATAGGTTTGCCCATAGACCGTATACTGTATACGTCTACACGCGGACACGCTGTGACGTTTCTCATGGTAAACTGTGACCTTCGGTCGCAATAAACCATTGCATACTGTACCTTTCCAGTGTATCTAAAATGTAGTGTTTTTATTTCATTTTAACCCATTAAGGCATAGAATTATTGAATGCTTTAACCAGTGAAAAATAGCAGATCTACAAGCTCGCAGCGCGGCACTCGGTGCCACGCTGTGAGCTTGTATATCTGCTATTTTTCAATAGTTAAAGCATAAAATAATGATACACAATAATGCATACCCGTGTTGCAACATCTTGTCATTGTCTCTTAGTGATTTTCGATGACTGTTGGTTTATGAACACCCCTCTTGGCGATGGGATCTAGTGGCAGGAGAAACTCACAAGCCGACGGTGACCTTTTTTGCAGGTATGGTAAATATTTCCCTGGTAAAGGGCAACGGCAAGATAACTATCCAATAGGGGTGGGCAATATAATCGATATGGCAAAACATCGCGATAGTTTATTTGCCAATACTGTATCGATACTTCAGGCTGTAGTATAGCAATACTTTGAGGAAAATAAAATATGTTCCCATGCATAGGTTAGGAACCAATGGTAGAAGTCCGGTCCTGACACTCTGCTGCCTCTAGATGTCTCTGTACTATAGTAGCTACTTCCCCTTCCCACGGTTCAGTGAGTGAGGTGTCTCGAGAAAATGGCTGCGAGCGACGAAATCATTAGAGCAGCGCCTTCAGTTTTTATAGCTGATATATTGCAATAGTATCGATTGCATCGTGACCCAAGTATCGTGATACGTATTGCATCACGAGATTCTTGCCAATATCCACCCCTACTATCGAATACGTTGCTGTTACGGTGTATACGCTTAGGATTGTGTGTAGTGTAGTATTTCTCCATGACATATTTTTTACTACCGGTACGTTGATCTCATATGATCTTGTGACTTCTATACAGTAACCTACAGTACACCGTTGTTTCACAATCTCATCATAACTATAGTGACAGTCTGTTCTTGATTGGATTTGACATTATAGCTAATATTAAAATCCTTTGTGCAGGGTAAGGACAGGATTTCTACTTCCGGAAACTCACTGTTGAGCTGTATTTCGAAGATGATTTGTTATATTATGTGAATCATATAACAGTTTTATTTGTTGTGTTCAAGCATTGACACAGGCAGACATACAGTAACCACACACGCATGCACGCACGCACGCACGCACGCACGCACGCACGCACGCACGCACGCACGCACGCACGCACACACACACACACACACACACACACACACACACACACACTTCCAGATGCACGCACACACATTTTGTGTGAACATATGCACAAATTCACACATACACACATGCTGTATCCACTTGTGTGTACGTGTGAATTTGTGCATATTATGTTCTCACACACACACACACACACACGTGTGCGCGCGCGTGCGCACACACACACACACACACACACACACACACACACACACACACACACACACACACACACACACACACACACACACACACACACACACACACCGTGAGTCTCCTGTGCAAACTTCAAAAGGTGCTTTGATCACAAATCTGGCACCCAGTTCTCTTGGATTCTCTTTTCTGAGGCGTATTATGTCTTTTACGACTTTCTTTTCTGTTGGCTTATGAGCATCAAATTCACAGAGCTGTGTAGGCCTTATGTTTGTATTGTCGAATTCGAAGGCTTTGCCACATGTCAGTCTCTCTGACATCCTTAGTAGTGTCGGAGATCAAAAGTAAATCAGAGGGTAAAAAGATGGAATGTCTTCCGCCACAAAAGAAGTAATATTGTGCAAAGATTACATTTGCATGTGGCCAAAACACAAAATAAGGTCATCAGTCATTGTAGGCAGGATAGAAATGGCCCCTTTTGTTCCCCAAAAAGAAACATTTTATGCTTTAACTATTGAATAATAGCAAATAAGCTCACAAGCTTGTAGATCTGCTATTTTTGAAAAATCGTGAAAATTAGAATTTTGACCCGATTCTATAAGTGTCTTTTGAATCATTCTAAGGTTTTTTTTAAAAAACCTATGTTTCTATGTCAGCAATCTGGCCAGCCATCGTCAAAGAAAAGGTCCTTTTCACTTAACTGGAGCTCAGTCTGTTCTTGAGAGACTACTATGTCAGTGGTTCTCAAACCTTTTCATGTGAAGGACCCCCATGGACCCCCATCTAAAAATATTTAGCTCCAGGGACCACCCAGAAGCAAAATCTGAGTTACAAACGTTCGCTTTGAAAATACATACATACAATACATACAATACAGATTTGCACACATTTTCACGTCTTTTTCAAAAATAGCAGATCTACAAGCTCGCAGCGCGGCACTTGGTGCTGCGCTGTGAGCTTGTATATCTGCTATTTTTCACTGGTTAAAGCATTCAATAATTCTAGGCCTAACCACTTAAACCCTTTATACCAAGTTGACCGGGGTGCCTCAGGGATCTGTACTGGTTCCCTTAATTCCTTTCTTTCCCCTCTACACCAAACCTTGTCACCAAAAAAATACCTGACCTACAAGCTCATGACATTGTCATGTTGCACCACGCTGCGAGCTTGTCGATCTGCTATTTTCGCCTAATGTTTGCCTATTATGGCATGCCTAGATCAGGCACGCCATAGGGTTCACGTGGTTAAAATAAAAGAAACACACCCTCTGATAAACTTTGCTCTTTGTATACTACAAACAAAACATTTTAAACATTGATTATTAACACTTAAACACTGCATTATTATTGATTCTAGAAATACGGGACGATGTACTTTCAGCCTGTAAGTAAGGTAAAGATTTTTCAGAACAGAGCTCTTCAAAGGCAACATAATACCGTATTTTCTGCAGACCATTACGCGAACGCCAACACTACTAGAAAATGCCCATGAGTCTAATCATTTGCAATATGTTATGTGTCCCTTTATTGTCCAATAATGTCCAGATCAAGCTATTAACTGAGGGAGGGGAGAAACGCGGGGAGGGAGGTGGGGGTGTTGGTCGTTGGTGGCGGGTTGGTGGTATTCAGGGGCGTCACAAGGGGGGGGGGGGGGGAGTGGGACTGAGTTGCTAGGGCCCAAGGTGGAGGGGGCCTTAATTGTTTTTATACTTTAGCTTGTAGATTTGCTATTTTTGAAAAGTCGTGAAAATATTTTTGAAAAGTCGTGAAAATGTTTGCAAATCTTTGAATATATGTATTTTTTAAGCGGACATTTGTAACTGGGGGGGGGGGGGGGGGGGGGTCCGTGGCCAAATCCGTGGCCAAATACATATAATTTTTGGGATCCTTCACACGAAAACGTTTGAGAACCACTGACATAGAAAGACTTGCACACGTTTTCACGATTTTTCTAAATAGCAGATCTTCAAGCTCGCAGTGCGGCACCGCGCTGTGAGCTTGTATATCTGCTATTTTTCAATAGTTAAAGCACAAAACAATGCAGCGAATCCTTGTACCCAGGGCCCAGAATTTGGTGCGACGCCCCTGTTGGTATTATTCACATGGAAATCGTCGGTATCATAGAAACAACTTAATCTACCTGAGGTGCCCCCCAAAGGTATGAATTATGAAGGCATTTACGGGCGCCTCATACATAGCCGTGTTTATTCTCAATTTATGGCTGACAGAAAACCGAGTGCAGGAAAGCCACTTTGAAACCCTTAAAAACCCCGTGTTTTATTACGCCCGCCGCAGCGACGCGCAGTTACAGTAGGACCACAAACGACTCCCCACGGACCCGCCGCCTGCCCCGCCGCAGCCATCCCCACATTCTTAAGCCATTTAGGCCTAGAATAGAGGGCATAAAGTCAATGGCAAATTGAGTGGCAAATCGAGTGGTAACGTGAGTGGCAAAGTGAGTTTAACATTGTTTAACGTTGTTTAATACAATCAGAGAGGACTTTTCTGTTTGGATGTATGGGCTGTCAAGGCCATAAAGTAGTTTTTTTGACACTCAGTAGACGTTGCTGCATAAGTTCCGGGTATGATGATGATGTCACACGCATACCCTCTATTATTGAATGCTTTAACTATTGAAAAATAGCAGATATACAAGCTCACAGCGCGGCACTATTTTTGAAAAATCATGAAGATTTTTGCAAATCTTTGAATATATACGTGTATATATTTTTAAAGGGCACATTTGTAACTCATGTATTTGCTTCTGGGGGGTCCCTGATACAATATAGAAACATATCTTTTTTTCAAAAAGAACCTTAGAAGGATTCAGAATACACTATGGGTTTTACTATACAGATTTGCACCGATTTTCAAGATCTTTTCAAAAATATCAGATCTACGAGCTCGCAGCGCTGTGAGCTAGTAGATCTGATATTTTTCAATATTTAAAGCATAAAATGATGTACCCGGTCTAACTGGGTTAATTTCTGAGGCATAATTCTTTTCAGAAACACTCGGGCTCTCTCTCCACGGAAGAGCGCGTTTATAAAGGTGATGAATTACTCTCATAAAAGGAACTTTCTCTCTCTCTCTCTCTCTCTCTCTCTCTCTCTCTCTCTCTCTCTCTCTCTCTCCCCCCTCTTTTTTTCTTTCCTCATCAAAACCAGAGGATGAAAATGTCCTTAGATCCAAATAAAGAGGAAGGAGCCCCCCCGGGGATGATGAGCCACGGTGTGATGATCTGGCGGGCAAGGGGGGAAGATATTATTTCATATAAAAAGTGCTGGGAGTGTGGGAGGTATAGATGGGTGGGTGGACAGGAAGAAACCTTGCAAAAGAAGACTATTACTGTTGGACTGTGGGTGGGTCTACCCACAGTGGGTCTACCTCAAAGCGCAATACAAGTTGTCATCGAGACAAAAAGGCACAGAAGAAGCCAGGAGAGTAAACTCTTTCTGATCCTTGAATTTCATCCAACATAATGAAAAACAAAACAAAATAAAACAGATTGATACAAAAACAGCCAGTCCTCAGGTCGCAGTTACTATCAAAACCTCCACCGGCTGTCTGTCCGTCAGTCCGCCGTCCGTCAGTCAGTCTGTCCGTCCGTCAAACATCACGTCACACTTTTACCCCTACTCATATCTCCGCCACTGTTGCCCCTATCCCATGCCAAATTTTGCACACACACTCCTTGGCTGCCAAACCACAACCCCCACCCCTCATCTCTCACATGGCCCTCTTCTAGCGCCACTATGAGGCTGATTCTTGCAAGACACATTTTTGGACACTGCTCCTACAGATTTTGCCCTAAAATCACGCAAAGCGGCACACAGTATCTCTACAGTCATGTCATCAACATGGATCGTTCCCATTTCCCATATTCCCTCCTGATTGGCTACCATTGCCTTCCAAAGTTTGTCTATGCGACCTGACGGTCGCTATCTCCAGATTTAGGGAGTCTTACTGGTATATTTCATGGATTCTTTATATTTGTACAATGATAGTATCTTGTCTATACTGTATATATGCAACTCCTAGAGGAAGACTTTAAACGAAGCATTAACCTCTCAAGTACTATTTTATTTTGGGGCTAGTTAGAAAATAGTCTAGTAGTCTACAAGCTCACAACGTGTCACAATACAACCCATTTTGAGCTTGTAGATCTGTTCTTTTTTAAAGAAATCTGAAAAATGTCTTTTTTCTTTTTTAACATTTTCACCAATGCCCAAAATATGTACACCAGAGTTAATCTAAGGCAGTGGTTCTCAACATTTTCAGGGCGTGACCCCCCCAAAAATAATCATATTTGAACCGGGGTCCCCCCTCCCCCCACCCTGACAAGCACTTGAGAATGAGTTGAGCATTCAATTTAGTTTGACTCGGTTCAACAGATAAATATTGTGAAAATAGCAGATCGGCTTTTTCATGTTTGCCTCTTGACAATTTGGCCATGTTTGATCAGTTTTGTATAGTTTTTAACTTTTTATGCTCTTTTTTTTCTATGGTCTTTTTTCTTTTCTTTAATGTTTTCCCTGAGGTATGAAATTGTCACTTCATTATCATCTGGGGAGGGACCACCCCGAAATCATGTTGGGGTACCGACCCACAGGTTGAGAACCACTGACCTGCTGGCACCGTAATTATATAATTATAACAGGTTTGCAGTAGTACACTGCAAACACCATATAATGTGTTGCCAGGTCCTGGAGTCCCCTAGGGGTCTACATTCTATATTAGGCCCCTCTTTTACACTGCACTTAAATGACTTCTTTTCTATCAATTACAGAGATTCTTTAGTTTTTGTCGTATTCCTAAGCCAATCATTTCATGACCGGCAGAGTCAATTCAATTCAATTCAAATTGCTTTATTGGCATGACTGTAACAATTACAATATTGCCAAAGCATTCAGTCTGACCCAAATGACTCAAATTAGTGGCTCAGAAGTGCGACAAAAAAACTAAATAATCTCCCTGAATTCAAGTGTAATTGATAGAAAATACTATGGAACTACTCCTTTTAGATCTTTGCATAAAACGGCCAATCTACAACGCATTCCGGCTCGTTAAGATCTGCTATTTCCGCTTGATGTTGGCCCTGGAATACGGAAGCTTGGGTTGGCGTTGTTACCGCTTTGAAGAGGAGCACTGGAGAACAGGGACATGCAGAGGCAGCGGCCTTTTGGTGAAAATATTGAAAATAGCAGACCTCCAAGCTCACAACACGTCGCGCTGCTTGGAGGTCGGCTATTTCCGATGCTTGATACCACACTGAACTATGATCATTATCCTGTTAATACTGGAGATGTTGTGGCGTAAAGGCATGGATTTCTACACAGAGAGGGCGATTCTTCCAACATAAGACGCTGCAATCAAGTTCAGGAGAGTTTGGACAAGACAATTCTCTCTTCCGAATGCTGCCTTCGGGTATGTCATGGAAAGAGGGACATTTGCATTTCTTTCGCCATAGTAAACACTTCATTCATGGTCTGGAGAGGACACTTTTTACAGACGGATAAAAGGGCAGGGGCTCAAGCCCCATTTGATGTCTATGTGTGCACGCGCCTGCTGGAAATAGTTCCACTGATAATGACAAATGGCAGCGTTGAACAGCCTTCGCCGTAGGCTGCCTTCAAATGAACTGATGATATGAGTTCATCATCATCCTCAAAGCGGTGTGCGGTGACTTTCAGAGCAACATCACAAGTTTGTCCTAAACGGTGTCCCACACAATTAATTACGTTTTTTAGTAGCTGAGCTAATTAGCTGCCACTTTGTTGTAAATGTGAGTCACGCTTTCAATTCATAGTGAGCCAGTCACGCACTCACTCACACTTATACATGCACACACACACGCACGCACTCACTCACACTTATACATGCACACACGCACGCACGCACGTACGCACGCACGCACGCACGCACGCACGCACGCACGCACGCACGCACGCACGCACGCACGCACGCACGCACGCACGCACGCACGCACGCACGCACGCACACACACACACACACACACACACACACACACACACACACACACACACACACACACACACACACACACACACACACACACACACAGATACACGCATGCAGACAGTGCACCTGGCCTCTTAAATCTTCGCTCAGGTCTCAGATTTGGCAAAAGCTAATTGGGCAAAAGCTAATTACATAACTGAGTCATCTTTGAAGTGCAGGCATAATCACACCTTCAGTACATTGCTGATGATTAAAATAACTTAACGGAAAGAGTTGAAAACTAAGTAAGAGGGGATGATTACGTTTTCATGAACTTGCCATTTTTCACAGTAGCTCCTCTACAAAATCCTGAGAGCTGATTTAACTCTGAGGGTGTAGAAATGGGCCCTTGCGACTAGCTGTGTGACTTAGTGTAGTGCAGGGTTCCCCAATAGGCGGCCTGTGGGCCATTTGCGGCCTGCGGGGTGCTACTGTCTGGCCCACACCAACCCCAGTAATAATGGTGGTATAAGAGCAGCAACAACACTAGTATATCGTCGTTGTCGGGTGGAAATCTTGTATTTTCAAATGTGTACGTTCTTTCGCAAATCATACAAGGCTATCGCACAAAAGTAGTGAAAATAGCAGATCTACAAGCACACAACGCCTCGCACCGCGAGGCGTTGTGTGCTTGTAGATCTGCTGTTTTCACTAATTTAAATCATTTTTAAAATGAAATGACAAATGCAAAACAAACGGTTTTGGACGTACAAGATTTTCACCCGACAACGACGATATCTGAACTGTCACTGGAGTAGCGGGAACGCCACCGTTGCCCCCTGCAATGCTGTGGCCCTCGGCTTGGTACCCTAGATATAATTCGGCCCTTGGGGAAAACTAATTGGGGAACCCTGCTGTAGTGCATACATGTTTCATAGCAGCCGTACTCAGTAGAGGAATCTACCTGGGTTCATATGTAGTTGTGTGTGGGCGTCGCACACCGGAAAATAGCAGATCTACAAGCAGGCACGTGCACACATAGACATCAAAGGGGGCTTGAGCCCCTGCCCTTTTATCTGTCTGTAAAAAGTGCCCTCTCCAGACCATGAATGCAGTTTTCACTATGGTGAAAGAAATGCAAAATGCCCCTCTTTCCATGCCATACCTGAAGGCAGCATTCAAGAGAATTGCCTTGTCCAAACTCTCCGGAACTTGAATGCAGCATCTCATGTTGAAAGAATTGCCCTCTCTGTGTAGAAACTAGAAACCCATGCCGTTACGCCACATCTCCAGTATTGACTTGATTGCGACCGTAGGTCGCAGTTACTTTTACACTCTCATACTATCCAAACCTCCACCAGCCGTCAGTCTGTCCTTCCGTCACGTCACTCGTCACACGTCACACTTTCCCCCTACTCATATCTCCGCCACCGTTGCCCCGATCCATGCCAAAATTTCCACACAAACTCCTTGCCTGCCAAACTACAACCTCCAAGGACCCCCGGAGCTCCAGGGACCCCCAGGTCCCTGGGGGACCCCCAGGTGTAAAAAATGACCAAAATGTGCAAAAATGACCACCCCAACGGGGCTGCTCACGGGGAATTCCCGGGGACCACCGACTCCTGGTGCTCCAGAACGGATGCAAAAGTGGTGGCGCCCCCAGTGGAGGACCCCCTCCACTACAGCTCACATAAAATGCCTTAACTCGGGCTAGGAGCGACCGGGAGAGCCGAGGCCGGTACCTATTCGTCCGCGCGGAGACCCCACCCATTTCTCACATGGCCCTCTTCTAGCGCCACCATGAGGCCGATTCTTGCAAAACACATTTTTGGACACTGCTCCTACAATTTTTGCCCTAAAATCATGCAAATCGGTACACAGTATGTCTACACTCATGTCATCAACTTGGATCTGTCCCATATAGCGCCACCTTCAGGCCGATTTTTTAAAACACATTTTTGGACACTGCTCCTACAATCTTTGCCCTAAAATCACGCAAATCGCTACACAGTATGTCTACACTCATCTCATCAACATGGATCTGTCCCATATAGCGCCACCTTCAGGCCGATTTTTTAAAACACATTTTTGGACACTACTCCTACAGATTTTGCCCTAAAATCACGCAAATCGGTACACAGTATGTCTACACTCATCTCATCAACATGGATCTGTCCCATTTAGCGCCACCTTCAGGCCGATTTTTTTAAACACATTTTTGGACACTGCTCCTACAGATTTTGACCTAAAATCACACAAATCGCACAGTATCTCTACAGTCATGTAATCAAAACGCATCTGTCCCATCTAGCGCCACCATCAGGACGATTTTGGTAAAACAAACTTTTGGCCTATTTGTGGAGATAAGCGAACCAACGGTCGCTTATCTCCCGATTAGGGAGTCTTACTGGTTATGCTTAGCACCGTGTAGTATCATGCACCGAAAATAGCCGACCTCCAAGCTCACAACGCGTCGCAGCACGGCGCGTTGTGAGCTTGGAGGTCGGCTATTTTCGATATTTCCACCAAAAGGCCCTTTTAGAAACGTCAGCCCCTGCCTCTCTAACATTCTCTGCAAGCTTGCAGATCTGCTATTTTCTGTTGCGTGAAACCTTGTGCAACCGAGTATACATCACGCAGGAGGGATGTGACTGATGGAGTAACAGTTTGCGGGCCCTAGGGAGCAGTATTTTGCTCCCGCAGTTCACTCACTTTCATAGATGACTTGCTTTGGGCCTCTTGGGGAAAGGGAGCACATAGAGAGAGAGAGATATATACAGGGAGACACCCTTTGGAGCGGGGGGAGAAGAAGAAAAAAAACAACACTTCCTCTGTGATTTAAGGAGCCGCGTGCAGATCAAAGGCATAGCGCTCGTCCCTATAGTCTCCACTGTTTAGGGAAAAGTCAAGGGGGTTGAGGAAACGCATGGCCTAAGGGGGCTCTGCAAAGCAAGCGATGAGCCAAGGTTGGTTCTGTGGAAGGAGACACACTGTAGTACTGATGTGCAGGTCTAGCCTCTCAATCACAGGTGTGTGTTCGTGTGTGTTCGTGCGTGCGTGTGTACCGGTATGTGTGTGCGCGTGCATGTGTGTGCGTGTGCGCGCTCGCAGCATTATTTGTTTAATACAGGGGTTCCCAAACTTTTTTGGCTCAGGGCACCCCTATAAATATTATTTTCATCCAAGGCACCCCTACATTATATTCCTTATTTTCTTCACTCCCAACACCTTAAATTTATGCCATATTTTAGCGATTATGTCGCGAGGAAAATGTTGAGATAATAGCCATTTTGGTTAGAACTGACTGAAAATAACTTCGTACTTCGAGTTTAATATTGTTTTAAGTATAAATTCCAAATATTATCAAATTATCTCGCGGCACCCACTTTGAAAACCCCTGGTTTAATACATATTGCGTGCGTGCGTGCGTGCGTGCGTGCGTGCGTGCGTGCGTGCGTGCGCACGCACACCTGTAAGTCACTCTGGATAAGAGCATCTGAATTTTAATCGTAAATTGAGCATGCATGCGTGTGTGTGTGTGTGTGTGTGTGTGTGTGTGTGTGTGTGTGTGTGTGTGTGTGTGTGTGTGCGTGCATGCGTGCGTGCGTGTGTGTGTGTGCGTGTGTGGTTGTGTGCACACGTGCGCGTGCTCTCGGGGAAACGAGAGGTCAGCAAAGGATAAACAAGTATTAGGATGCATTGCTTTTGTTTGTCGGTTTCATATAGAAAGTTGATCGTTATCAGTCGGTAAAAAAAGTGGAATTCATCATCAACACTGCATGCAGCGCATCATCCCCCATGTGTGGGAGCCTGTGAAGTTCATTTTAATGAACCCACTCCCCCCCACCCCCCACTCGGTACGAGTCGTTCACAGGGATGGATGGAGAGAGTAGGAGGAGAGCGGCACCATCATGCGTGAAGCCGCGGTTGAGGTTTTATCGATTCCACATTGCTTAACAATTCTATGAGTAGCCCAGAGTGCTGATCTCTCTTACCTTGATAGGTGTGTTAACCCATTTAGGGTTAGAATTGTTGAACGCTTTAACTATTGAAAAATAGCAGATCTACAAGCTCGGTTGTATTTTAGAAAAATCGAGATTTCTTTTTTCTTTGAATATATATTTTTCTAAAAGCGGGGGTCCGCGACCAAATGCATGTAATTTTGGGGGGTCCTCCTTGCATTGAAAACGTTTGAGAACCACTGATTTAGAAGAAGGATTTTAAGAAGACATTAATACAATCGTGTCAAAATTATTTAAAGGCAGGGCGCCCGCTGGCCTGGTGGTCAAGGCGCATACCACATACTAGGCTATGATGCCTGCTGGCGTCGCCGGTTCGATTCCCGATCTGGACGACCTTTGCCACATGTCATTCCCCATCTCTCTCCCCAGTTCCTGTCAGTCTACTGTCCTATCAAATAAAGGCATAAAAAGCCCAAAAACAAATCATTAAAAAATTAATATATTCAACGGCTGCACAAATGGTTGTTCAAAAATAGCACATCCACAAGCTCTTGGGCTTGTAGATCTGCTATTTTTTGAACAGTTAAAGCATAAAATAATAGTTAAAGTGGTTCAAACCTAAAGTGACACAGCTTCGCGTCCGGGTCTAACTGGCTTAATACCATCTGCATGCCGGGGCAACCCCTGCCTGGGCTGCCTTAGCGTGGAAGCAACCAACCCCTCCACGCCACCTCCCCCCCACCTCACCACCTCCCCCTTCTCTCCCAGGGAAAAGCTGAGGGGGAGGACCAGCCTTAGCTAATTAATAATTCACCTCAGGCCAGGCTCCTCTCCCTGGTGGCTTCCACGTGATTACAGCTCGCAGCCATGGAGTCAAGGTTAGCAGTAATGATAGAGCCCCGGCGCTACCAACAATAACTAGCCCAGGATTGGCCTTCCCAGTGGTGTGTGTATGGGAAGTAGTACGTACCACACAGGGGCGTCACAAGGGGTGGGGGGTGGAGTGGGACTGAGTTACTAGGGCCCAAGGAGGTGGAGGGGCATTCATTATTTTATACTTTAGCTATTGAAAAATAGCAGATATACGAGCTCACAGCACGGCGGACAGCTTGTATATCTGCTATTTTTCAATAACTCAGTGGGACTGAGTTACTGGGGCCCAAGGTGGAGGGGGCATTCATTATTTTATACTTTAGCTATTGAAAAATAGCAGATATACGAGCTCACAGCGCGGCGGCTAGCTTGCATATCTGCTATTTTAAGTCGTGAAAATATGTGCAAATCTACGAATATATGTTTTTTTAAGCGAACATTTGTAACAAAAATGTCCTAGCTTCTGGGGGGTCCCTGGAACTAAATATTTTATTTGGGGGTCCTTCACATGAAAAGGTTTGAGCACCACTGACATAGAAACATAGGTTTTCAAAAATAAAACTTAGAAGGATTTGACACATTCAAAGACTTGCACAAATTTTCACAAATAGCAGATCTACAAGCTCGCAGCCTGGCACTCGGTGCCGCGCTGTGAGCTTGTATGTCTGCTATTTTCATAGTGAAAGCACAAACACGAAAATTCATGGGGGGGCCCGCAGTGAATCCTTGTACCCAGGGCCCAGAATTTGGTGCGACACCCCTGTACAGTACGTACACATAGGAGACAAGTGGAGAATGAAGCCTTCACGAGGAGGCGGAGTGCTCGGGAAAGGAGGGGTGGATGGTGATGCGGGGTGTTTTAGGAGTGCTGTATAAGGCCCTTTGCAGGCTTCCTCTCTCTCTCTCTCTCTCTCTCTCTCTCTCTCTCTCTCTCTTTTTTTTTTTTTCCTAGACAAGGCTTCTTAGAAGTACGGTGTAAAATTAATGCAGAGGTCTTGGAGAGTAAATATTGAATAAGTGCAGCTCAATGGAGTTGGGAGAATCAAAAGCAGCTCCTCGGGAGCTGTTGGCCCTTCCCCGAATCTCTGTGTGCTGCTTTGCTGACCTCTGCATTAGCATTATTTTAGCAGGGAGAGGGGAGACAAGGGGAGGAGGTGTGTTGGGAGGGGAGGGGAGGGCAGGGGAGGAGGGGAGGGGAGGGCGGAGGGGAGGTGAGAAAGGTGGTGGTGGTGATGGGGGGGTGGGGGGACGCAGCCTGTGGTGCACACCGAGATAGAGGAGCGCGTCTACAAGGCCGGAGCCCTTCTACTCTGCCAGATCCCTCTGCAAGGGCGTCACAAGGGGGGGGGGGGGAGTGGGACTGAGTTACTAGGGCCCAAGGTGAAGGGGCCTGGAATGATTTTATACTTTAGCTATTGAAAAATAGCGCTGCGAGCTTGTATATCTGCTATTTTTGAAAAGTCGTGAAAATGTGTGCCAAATATTTGATTATATGTATTTTTTTAAGCGAACATTTGTAACTCTAAGTTTGCTTCTGGTGGGTCCCTGGAACAAAATATTTCGAGATGGGGGTCCGTTGCCAAATACATATAATTTTGGGGGGTCCTTCCCGTGAAAAGGTTTGAGCACCACTGACATAGAAACAGGTTTTTCAAAAAACCTTCAGAGACACATTTTCACGATTTTTCAAAAATGGCAGATCTACACGCTTGTCTATCTGCTATTTCTCAATAGCTGAAGCACAAATTAACACAACGAATCCTTGTACCCAGGGCCCAGAATTTGGTGCGACACCCCTGCCCTCTGATACGATACACTTGCACTGTTGAGGAGGAGATGGAGGAGTTCTTTTTTTCTCTCCTTTGCTTTTTCTGCAGCTAGCAGCCATCAGGAAGTGCCAAAGCCTGGGGCCTCCACTAGCTAGACTTGGTGAGTAAACCTTGACTTTGTGCACTAACGCAGCCCACACTCTGGATGCAAGAGGCTGACCCAAGACAGCTTTTTGGCAGAGAGAGAGGGTTTCAAATGCGAGGGAGAGTGCTCGGCTAACTTTAACCCCGAACACATCTTTTAACTCCAGATGCCCGCCTGTTAAAAGATCCTCTCAAAAGAGCACATTGTTGCCGCTTATATTTTCGCAACGTCTGTCACGATCGATTAGGAATCAAGTGTTCTCGCGGGCTAGCATCTCCAGGAGGCAGGTTCTTCTGTCAAGGAGGATCGCAGTAGTCTTGGGGCCTGAGCGCTTTTTTTCAACCTCTGTGGTTACAACCATGTTTGGTTAAAGGCGAAATACATGTACTATAGGGATGGCCGTGGTTAAACGTTTTACCGGTAACTAAGGCCGGGCGATATTAGGAAAATCTTCGATATTCGACAAACGTTGTTGAATACCTCGTTATCGATATTACTCACGACGATATTAGTAAAAACAATTGCATTACCGGTATATAGTTTTTAATGTCCACTGCCTCCTTAACCTAGATAATGCTGCACTGCACAGTACACATAGAATAAAGAAATGAAATGCCTTATTTCCATTTCCCAACAACGGTTTTATTGAAATAACCACACCTGGTTACAGATGGACTGCTTTTTTCCATGTGCTACATGCATGCATAGTGTGTCTGTTAATTCATTTGACACATAGACCAATACCTCATTTCAAGCTGTCTTCGTCGATATGTACTACCTCACATGTTGATACCTCGATATCGATAAATGTTCGATATATTGCCCAGCCTTACCGGTAACCGTTGAAAATGGATTAATGCTAGGTTAAATGTTTAATTTATTATTATTGCATTTCTTTGGTCAAAAGGAAGTTTTTTTTTTACTCTAAAGTGATGCCTGGAAGCAGCCTCCCACATACGTTTAGTTACAAAGGTAGGTACAACAGCGTCATGATTGCTGCAGTTGGCAATGTCTTACCAACGTTAATTTCGGGGGAAAAACAAACAACCGTGTGCACTTTAGGAAGTTAAATGCATGGGATTTACATTTCGGAAATATTTGTACAGAATTACACACCGTGTTTTGCAATAAAATTATGATCTGAATCAATTTTTGATAACCGAGGCTATTATGTAATACGGGCAGCAGATTGTGACAGCCAACCCCTCACATATGCATGAGATTAATTATTCAATTATTCATAGTGGTGGGTGGTCTTCATATACTGTACATTTACTCACCAAAGACTGTTTACCCACATTTGGCTGTACTGGGTTCAACACGACCACAAATACAGTCCTTTTGGGGGAGTGTTTCACAGACATTAGTCCATTCAACAAATTACATTTTAATGTTAATGGTTAATAAATCAGTGACGAGTTTTGGTTGCCGGTAAGAAAATGGCCATCTAACCCGGGCAATTCACTAATTAATTAATTAGTTTAAGACTGAAAAATTCTGTTCACTTCTGTTACCTTTTTTGATTTCGGTTACCAAATGTTTAGAGCAACTACGGAAATTGAACCGTGTTTTTTTTTTTGGAGCTGTGTGAAGCACAGGCTCCCTATACGTGGCTGTGTGGGTCTGTGTGTGTGTCTGTCTGTCTGTGTGTGTGTCTGTGTGTATGTAGCCTGAACTTCCTAAACTTCGGCACGCCACTAGTCCCACAGTTTTGCCACCACACACTCGCGCCATATGTCAAATCGACCGCCTTACTCGGGAATCGTGGGCTATTACTTTTCTAAGAGAAAGGTTCTATAGTTTAATTGATATTAATTTATTAGTGAATTAATTTTCCCCATTGACTTATAATGGGAATGGCAAAAACTCACATTCAATTATTTGTCTCTCGCAAACCATAGGGGCTAGAGTTTCAAGACTTGGAGAGGAGGTTCATAATGATTTCAAGGATTAAATAAAAAATAATTGTGTCATTTGGCCGCATGGTGGCGCCATAACACCCCACTTTACGTTTTGGCCTGTAACTCTTGAACCGTAGGTCGGAAAATTAAAAATATTTTTTCCCTGGATTCCTTGGGTCATGACGCATCTCCCCATATAGGCCACGCCCATTTGCGCCATGATAGATTTTCCGCCATCTTGAATTTTCTCCAAAACACACTTTTTGCTCCTTTTCCTACATATTTTCTTCAAATGTCACAAAAATCGGTACACATGATCCACACACACACACACACACACACACACACACACACACACACACACACACACACACACAGCTCCACTTCACACGGGTGTGATTTTTTTTTATAAACATAAAAACAAGAATTTCACCTTTTTAAAAAGCATCTAAACTGCACAGTTAGAAAGATATTCAGTTGCTTAATTGATTGTGGAAATGTCCAGCAATTATTCATGGAGCACTTGTGTTTTATTGACAGGCAAACAATCCTTATCTGGGGACACACTAGTGGCTCGGTAGGTTAGGCTCCATAACATGTACTCACGACCTCATTGAGTTTAAACCTGTTTGCTAGTGACCTTTGCTGCACGTCATGTCCTCGACCATGTTTTTCTTTCACCGTCTTACACGGCATGCAATTCTATGGTAGAGATATCTTAGAATCGATATTTTGGACAATATTCCTCTGATCATAGGATGATCGTGTAAGAGAGAAGTGCTGCTCAGTATTTGCAGTTTCAAGTAGTAGTTCACCCCCCAAATAACTTTTTGGAGCTGTGTGAAGCACAGGCTCCCTATACGTGGCCGTGTGGGTCTGTCTGTGTGTCTGTCTGTCTGTCTGTCTGTGTGTGTGTGTGTCTGTATGTAGCCTGAACTTCCTAAACTTCGGCACGCCACTAGTCCCACAGTTTTGCCACCACACACTCGCGCCATATGTCAAATCGAACGGCTTACTCGGGAATCGTGGGCTATTACTTTTCTAAGAGAAAGGTTCTATAGTTTAATTGATATTAATTTATTAGTGAATGAATTTTCCCCATTGACTTATAATGGGAATCGCAAAAACTCACATTCAATTATTTGTCTCTCGCAAACCATAGGGGCTAGAGTTTCAAGACTTGGAGAGGAGGTTCATAATGATTTCAAGGATTAAATAAAAAATAATTGTGTCATTTGGCCGCATGGTGGCGCCATAACACCCCACTTTACGTTTTGGCCTGTAACTCTTGAACCGTAGGTCGGAAAATTAAAAATATTTTTTCCCTGGATTCCTTGGGTCATGACGCATCTCCCCATATAGGCCACGCCCATTTGCGCCATGATAGATTTTCCGCCATCTTGAATTTTCTCCAAAACACACTTTTTGCTCCTTTTCCTACATATTTTCTTCAAATGTCACAAAAATCGGTACACATGATCCACACACACACACACACACACACACACACACACACACACACACACACACACACACACACACACACACACACACACACACACACACACACACACACACACACACACACACAGCTCCACTTCACACGGGTGTGATTTTTTTTTTCTTTTGATTACTCACGCTCAAGTTCAATTTTATTTTGTTATTTGTCACATTCCAAAGACAAAAAATGGGATTGTAGAAACACTTACCCTCATTTATTCTGGATTGGGAACCAAATGCATTCGGGTCCCCATCCAGAATCAATGGGGGCAAATTTATTGTAATCAAATTATTTCCATAGGAATGCGACAAAAAACTAAAAATATTATTGAACTCAACTCTCGAAGGCGTGAGTAATCATCAATAGTAAAAAAGTCATTTTGGGGGTGGACTACTCCTTTAAGTTGCAGAAATAAGCATTATTCCAATCCAATGACTTTGTTTAATTAAATAAAAGTTCAGTCAAGTGAAAGTAACCTCTCACCTTCTGGTGTTTGAGATATCCACAATGCCACATCTATGCTCCCGTCATATGACGGCGTCGTACTAAAGCCTCACGCTCTGAAGATTGAAGATCTACATGCTCGTTGTAGCCGCAAAATGTTGGAAGCTCGTACATTTTTCAGCCAATAATTTGATGATTATTGGCTTGAGGAATGCGACGAAAACAAAGAATTCTCCATGAATTCCAGGCCTCATGGGGTGTGGGGTGTGTAATTGATTCTTATAGGGGTGAACTACTCCTTTAGGGAGAAGCCGAGGACGGTGTGTGTGTTATTAGCAGCCATGTCATAGTCAATACACTAATCATCTCTCTCCATCTTTTCTCCTAATGGGGCAGAATGTCGAGCAAATCATCTCAATTATTTGGGTGTCTCTGGATTTGCACTATAAAGACAAAAATGTACGTGTGTGTGGACGCGTACGCCGTGCGTAGCCTCAGCTCGATGAACATGGAGGGTGGTCCTTAAAGTGATGCTGGGCATTTAACCTTCAAATACCTGGAACGCGCCCGAGTCGCGTTAGATTTGAACCACTTTAACCATTATTTTATGCATTAACTATTGAAAAATAGCAGATATACAAGCTCACAGCGTGGCACCGAGTGCCGCGCTGCGAGCTTGTAGATCTGCTATTTTTGAAAAATCTTGAAAAAAGTCTTTGAATATCTTTGACCCGATCTTTGCACCCGACTTCTAAATCCTTCCTCTAAGTCAGTGGTTCTCAAACCTTTTCATGTCAAGGACTCCCAAAATTAAATGTATTTAGCCGGAGACTCCCACCTCAAAATATTTAGTTCCAGGGACCCCCCAGAAGCAAAATTTGAGTTACAAATGTCCGCTTAAAAAATACATACATTCAAAGATTTGCAGACATTTTCACAACTTTTATCAAAAATAGCAGATCTACAAGCTCGCAGCGCGGCACTCGGTGCCGCGCTGTGAGCTTGTATATCTGCTATTTTTCAATAGTTAGCATTCAATAATTCTAGGCCTAAAAAGGTTAACTACGCTCAGTGGCAGCCATGTTTTTAATCGACCCAACGACGGGTCAGATCCTTTGGAACAGATGAAAGAAAAGATATGCGGTCGAGTATTTAAAATTTCATGTCAGTTTTATAGACTTAAGGCCCTTTTCTTTCATGTATTAATAAGGCCGAGTGAACATCTGAGCACAGGAGATTATGGACTGAAATCTGCCTAAATATGAATAAGTCAGCTCGCGTTAATGTGATTTAGGTCTTTGCTTTTCATCTTCCTAAGTGTCAGGACAGAAGAGCGCAAGTCATTCATTATGGGTCTTGGGTGATGATGAGGCTGTGGCTAGTTTCGAACAAAGCTACACGTGTACACGCACACGCACACACACACACACACACACACACACACACACACACACACACACACACACACACACACACACACACTAGGGCATTAACGACTTAAGACTGAAACAACGGGCATTTTACTGAGTCGACTCGACTCAGTAAAAAGTTGAGTTAAAAATCGACTATCGTTTTGTGACATATCATCACATTGTGCATGAACGGGGGACAAAACCCGAAATCCTCTGCTTAATTCCATTGGAAAAATACAGCTGGAAAAGGAGAGAATCATTCTGTCCTTGACAATAAGCAATACTACTGTTTGAATGCTGTACACACGCACACATGGAGCAAAAATAATGATGACAAAATGTGTTTTAGTTAGTGGGAGGGGGTACAGCATTGTATTAACAGAGCTATGTCGCATTGTGACATTTTATATATATATATATGTCACGTTTTTTTTGCGTCTCAGAGAATTAGAGAAACGGAGCGCTTGCCGTGCCGCACAGGGCGGAACAAGCGGTCGCCACAACAAAGTCCTCCAGGCGGAGCCACTCGATTGTCCACGACATTGCAAGCGGCACGAAGGCCAGCGGACCTTGGTCCTGCTCTTCGCCCCCGAGCGCCGCAGGCGCGAGTGGCCGCGAAGAGCGGGCCAGGGCCGCGCGGCCGGCGGAGCGCCGCGCGAGTTACGAAGCCGTGGTGAATGCAATCGTTTACGGCCTGGGCAAGCCCACGATAAACGCCCTGTCCAAGTGACTACAATGGAGCTAATGGCTAAGCTAGGCTAGGCTAGGCTAGGCTAGGCTAGGCTAGGCTAGTAAATAAAGAAAGAGAGTCGCAAACGAGTGACGTCAGCGCCTTCACTATTGAATGGCTGCGTCGCCATCTGGTGGTGATTAGTGTGTGGTGAACTACAAAACGAGCGCTCTTACCACAGTCTCCCTGAGTTACCCAGTTACCCTGTAACATATATATACAGGGTATAAAGCTTTTGGAACAAATAACAGCATTATATTTTCTCAAAATGCATTTAAAGGTATCAGCTCTGTTTCAGACTGTATGTGCAGTAGGTCTAGATGTCAATCCATGGTTTATAGTCCTTAGGGTGGTTGTGTCTCTATCCTTCTTTTGTCGCAACAGTTCACAAATCTTGCTGCTGTGTTCGAACATTGTTGTATTTCTCCCAGTAGGTATGGGAGTTTTTCATCATTGGTCGTGTTTTCAAAAGCACTTCGGTCATACAGGTTTTATGAACAATGCTCACAATAAAGGTTTGTGAGGAGTCTGAGACGGACATGCAGGGCCGGCCCCCCGGACAACGTTTTGGATTTATCTCTCCGGGGGAAGAAGGGTTTGTGGTGAGTGCGCGTGCATTCTTTCCACAACGCTGTCCTGTTTCTCATTCATGCAGAGTTACACATATTCACACCAGGGACCTGCCCGGTACAACCGCAGCCTTCTACTGCTGGGGAATGAGCTGCTTCACTGGAGCAAGTTTTGGATTAAGTGGCTGCAGGGGTGTTGCACCAAATTCTGGGCCCTGGGGTACAAAGAGTCACTGAATTATTTTGTGCTTTAACTATTGAAAAATAGCAGATATACAAGCTCACAGCGCGGCACCGAGTGCCGCGCTGCGAGCTTGTAGATCTGCTATTTTTGAAAAATCGTGAACATTTGGTTTTGGAAAAAACCTCTGTTTCTATGTCAGTGGTGCTCAAACCTGTTCATGTAAAGGACCCACCAAAATGATATGTATTTGGCCACGAACGCCCATCTCAAAATATTTAGTTCCAGGGACCCCCCAGAAGCAAAATTTGAGTTACAAATGTTCGCTTAGAAAATACATATAAGATTTGCACACATGTTCACAACTTTTCAAAAATAGCAGATCTACAAGCTCGCAGCGCAGCACTTGGTGCCGCGCTGTGAGCTTGTATATCTGCTATTCTTCAATAGCTAAAGCATAAAATAATTAAGGCCCCTCCACCTCCTTGGGCCCTGGTAACTCAGTCCCACTTCTTTCCCCCCCCCCATGTGACGCCCCCTGAGTGGCTGTGCGAGGCCACCGCAACAGCAGCTTGTGAACAGGAGACGAGTGCATCGCTAATTCACTTTCCCTGCCCAGACCCTTCCCTTCCCTAGCTGTTGATGGCGGCGCCGGGGAGAGGCGATGTGATTTCTGGGGCGAGCAGGGGAGTTGGATGTGTGAGATACTTCTTGAAGCGTTTTCAGCTGGCCGCGGATCATAGTGTGCGCAGGTGGCCGCCGTTGAGCAGGTGTTACCATGATATGTTATCCTCCTTTTCATCTCCCTGTAAATAACTCGGTGAACAGCGGCGGTATTATTCAGGGACATGCTGGGCCCCTGATTCAGCCCGGGAAAAAGAGGCCCTCATTGCACGCTATAGAGAGAGATCTCTCTATAGTGCTGCTGCTATTCAAAGATTTGCCATTTCAGATCATGATAACTGACAAGCCAGTGGGCCAATTACATGAGTTATATTTCGTTGTTGTCGGGTGGAAACCTTGTATGTCCAAAACCGTTTGTTTTGTATTTATCGTTTTAAAAATGATTTAAACTAGTGAAAACAGCCGATCTACAAGCACACAACGTGTGCTTGTAGATCTGCTGTTTTCAGTACTTTTGTGCGACGGCCTTGTTTGATGAAGCAGGCTTTGCTTTGCGAAACAATGTACAAATTTGAAACTTGGACATACGAGGTTTCTGCCCGACAGTGACGATTTACTTTGTGGGCCGCCCTGCCCCCAAAATGGAACGAAGGCCGACATTTTATTTCAATTTTTTTCATAATGGCCGGCCTGGACCGGCCGGGAATGAACTGGCTGTTCGGGAGTTGTCCCGCTTTTCCCAATGGCCAGCACGTCCCTGGCGGTATTCTCCCAATGCCCGGCAAAACGAAAGGCACGCTGTACCTGAACACACATCCCTCCACTGCAACTAAATCTGACTCCCCGCACCTGGACTGAGGTCTCCTTCGACGCTGGCTAGCGGGGCAATGGACTGATTAAACTCGAGTCTAATTGGTGCAGGTGCCGGGTGGTGGTGTTATGTTGCCCCAACACCGCCTGGAGCGCACCAACCAACCCCACCCCGGCTCCCTCTCCCTCTCCCCTCCCCTCCCCGCCTCCCCCACCGGGTCCCAGAGGGAGGGTCCTGCTGGTGGGAATCGGCAGCGATGGGGCTTTCGGGGGACACAGTGTGGAGCCGCGCAGGCTCCTGTGGTTTTTAAAATAGAGGAAGTGCCCCAGGCTCAATTACTGTCTCGCGGAAAGTGGAAGGAACTGTAATTGAATGTGACACCGGCAAGCTGTGTGCAGCTGGCTGTACCGGCGCCTCCTCCTAGTCGGGACAACATCTCGAGAAAGCGATCCGCTGGAGCGCGCGTGCGCGCGCCCTGCGACGACAATAACAACAACAACGACAACACCACGCGAGGGAGAGACTAGATGGAGGCAAGCGGCCTTAAAGCCTAAACCGCTTAGACTCATATGAACTGCTTTTCAACCAGTCTCCTGAGCACAGGAGATTATGGACTGAAATCTGCCTAAATATGAATAAGTCAGCTCGCGTTAATGTGATTTAGGTCTTTGCTTTTCATGTCAGGACAGAAGAGTGCAAGTCATTCATTATGGGTCTTGGGTGATGATGAGGCTGTGGCTAGTTTCGAACAAAGCTACACATGTGCACACACACACACACACACACACACACACACACACACACACACACACACACACACACACACACACACACACACACACACACACACACACACACACACACACACACACACACACACACACACACACACTAGGGCATTAACGACTTGTGATTTTTGCAAGTCGACTCGACTCAGTAAAAGGTTGAGTTGAAAATCGACTATTGTTTTAGGACATATCATCACATTGTGCATGAACGGGGGACAACTAAAAAACTAACTAAAAAATATGTTGTCATCATTATTTTTGCTCCATGTGTGCGTGTGTACAGCATTCAAACAGACTGATATGGAGTGCTTTTCAACCAGTGGTCCGGGGACCACCAGTGGTCCTTGAGAGGGTTCCCGGTGGTCCCCAGCTAAATGATGTTGAGTTGGTAACCAAATGTGCCGTTATAGATACTCAACTCTTGAGTTACGGGTTTCATTTTACGCTCTCAAGAGTTAAAGTTAAGTTATTAAGTTAAGTTATTAAATCACTAAAGTTTTAGAAGACCCACTCCGTGAATTTCAGCCCCTAAAGCCTTCTGTAAATATGTTTTCTATGATCCTGGCCGGGGACCGGATTTCGCCGCAAAATTACGTCATCATACACTACCGGCCAATCACAGCACGGATCATACACTGCCGGCCAATCGCAGCGTGTCTTGCTGTCTTCTCAGGAAGTACATGTAGCTTGCCTCAACATAACAACAGCATTTACTCTGGTGTAGGAGTCCGTAACTCCCGAACGCCTGGTCGTAGAGGGATGCGAGACCAGTGTTGTTTTTGTTGACGAGACGATAACGAAAATGACTTCGTTGACGCCCCTTTTTTTCACGTTTATGACGTAACGTTAACGAGCTAAAATCTCTAGTCTGGTGACGAAAATATGACGAGACGAATGTGTGTTTTCGTTGACTAGACGAGACTAAACGAAAATGTTAGTGTGTGGACGAAGTCAAAATGCATGAACATTTTCTGCCGTCCGTTCCGTCATATTTTGGATCAAAGACTGAGCAGTCTGCTCCAACTCCAGCTGTCCCCCAGACCGCAGCGCATCTAGCCTCTGTTCTCATGCATAGAAAGCAAGCAGGCAGAGCAGTGACTGGAGTCCGGTAACGCAGCCGTTCATAGAAAGTAGCGTACGGTACAAGCTGTTGTAAACAGCATGATTGGTAGATTCTCTGCTTTGAAAACTGCCTGACTGTAATGATTTTATTCCTCTCCAGTCTCCTCCAAGGCTAAAGGAACGGGGCTAAAGCGCTAGCATGCTACCGATTTAGCCACGTTCCTTCAGGAGGAAAAACAACAACAAACGTAGGCTAAAAGTAACAATTATGTAACGTCACTGCACTGCATCGATGCAGTACGGCACGCGGCTGCATCGCAATGCAAGCAAATTGTCTTAATCTAAAACTTTTTAAGAAGTCCTCTATTCCATCGTTTACTATGCAGTGTGTGTGCTGTGCTCGACACAGCACAGTACACACTGCAGCCGGGCACAACCAGTGGCGTCAGTTCAGAAAAAGCTAAGGTATGGCAACATGACTGGTGTCTTGCACGTCATGTTGCCATAACTTTGCAACAGGCACGATTACAGTACATTTTATTATTTCCCCCTGTAGCTAAGGTATGGCATCTGCCATAGCTTGCCATACCCAATTGACGCCTCTGGGCACAACAGGACTCAGCGTTTGTCAATCTGTGGGTCGAGACCCCAGAGAGGTCCCAAAATGATTTTGGGGGGTCCCCAAATGATTAACTTAATGTGCAACATTGTTTTCTCACTCAACTTAAACAAAACAACATAGAGTGTATTGAGGGTTTATGTACATGTCTAAAGTGACAACGTAAGGACTTTTTTAACCTCTGAAATGACAAATTAAATTGACAAAGGGTCAAATTGTCAAATATTAGTGGCTGAAATTGTGAAAATAGCTGATCTACATGCTCACAATGCCTCGCAACGTGAGGGGTTGTGAGCATGTGGATCTGCTATTTTCACAATAGAACCGTGTTATACAAAATGTTGTGCCTCAACTCCTAGTGCTCGTCAGGGTGGGGGTCCCCAGTTAAAATATGATTATTTTGTGGGTCGCAGCCAGAAAAGGTTTAGAACCACTGCCTTATTGACTGTTTCATTTATTTATTTAAAGACCCATTTTTCGTTTTGACTAAAACGATTGACTAAAACTGAACTAAAACTTTTGTGTGGGTTCGTCGACTAAAACTTGACTAAAACCTTTTGAGTTTTAGTCGACTAAAACTAGACTAAAACTATCAGGGATATAAATGACTAAAATCTGACTAAAACTAAGAAGCATTTCGTCAAAAATACTATGACTAAGACTAAATCTAAAATGCCCGCCAAAAACAACACTGTGCGAGACCCCTCTACAGATGCGTCTGGGCGAGGCGCAGGCGGATGCGGTGGTCTGAGGCCCGGTCCGTGGTGAAAAATGGACGGAAAAAGCAGACGTGACCGCGGTTTGCTACGGCTACTGACCACTAGTTGAGCAACTTACACAGTATAGATTTAAATTGTTGTTTAACATCTGCATTACTTAATTTACAAGAAGTCTACACAGAGAATGTACAAGAATTGTTATTTCGATCAATGTTTGCCTATTGTCCCTCCCATGATACCACACAACTGTGGACAAAATCGTGTCCAACGATAGCAAAATAGTCAAAGTTTTGGGTCTGAGAGGCTAAATCTCATCAAATGGCTGTCCGTGGCTCAAATGCTGAATAAATAATGGACCTTGATATATGAAAAGGTTTGAAAACCACGCACTGCTCTAGATTTGGTAAACTGGACTTGAGTTGGTGCTATTCCACTTTCTTCCGTCTACGCCACATCTCTCCGTGTTGCAACATGTTGTGAGCTTGTACTGTAGATCATCTGTTTTTGTCTAATATTCCCCCCAGAATATGGATGAAACTGGATGGATGATTTTTCGTGAAACTGACCTGAGTTCAGTTGCAACTGCTCGGTACGCTGGTTCACTCTACACCAAATCTCTTCGCCCAAAAGTAGCTAAGCTTGTAGATCGGCTATTCTTTTTGGTTACCGGTCAGGTGGGTACTAGGGACATGTGGGCACCTCGAATCAAAAAAATTGATCTTTAAAAAAGTAAAAGAAAGTATACATTATTAGAACATGCTTAAACATCCGACAATCAAGCCCTAATAATTCTACAGTTTCTACAAATTGCTACCAGTCATTTTGGGGCATAAACAAGAAGTTGAAGGATAACATTTAAGGCCCATTCCCACTGGGCCAGATAACAGATAAAAAAATCTCTTTCTCCAGATATTTTTCCATTCAAAGTGAATGGTAGATACAGATTAAAAAAAAATCTGTGGCAGATATTTTTTTTATCTGTATCTACCATCCACTTTGAATGGAAAAATATCTGGAGAAAGAGATTTTTTTATGTTATCTGGCCCAGTGGGAATGGGCCTTAAAGGAGTAGTTCACCCCCCAAAATGACTTTTTTCTATTGATTAGTCACGCCATGGAGACTAGAGTTCAATAATATGTTTTGGTTTTTGTCACATTCACATTCCCATTGATTTCGGATGGGGACCCGTTTCAAAACGAGTCCCCATCCGGAACGAATGGGGGTAAATTTATTGTTATCACATTTTTGTCTTAGGAATGCGACAAAAAACTAAAAATATTATTGAACTCTAGTCTCCATGGCGTAACTAATAAATAGAAAAAAAGTCATTTTGGGGTGAACGTAAGCAATTTACCCCGAGTGAGAGGACATTATGCTCTCATAATGTCCTGAGTGCGGGTGTTATCGGACGAGGCGCAGCCGAGTCCGATAACACCCGCACTCAGGACATTATGAGAGCATAAAGTCCGACCCCGAGTGGTAAATAGCTTTTCTACCACTTTTTCCCGTATACATGAAAGAAAACACATAGTTGTAACTTGCAAGGATCTTAAGTTACAATCATTATTGCCTATAAAACTTCCGCGACGACAGCAAATAGTTCCACAAACAACATCTTCTACTCACCACCAGATGACGCCAACTCCATGCAGAGAAAGATGTCTAGCATACAGCTAAGCTAACGTCAGTTAGAAGGACCGTTCCGGCCGTAAATAGAGGCTGTTCGCTTCCAGAAAGGCATAGGTTCAGAGAAAAGGGGCTTTAAAGTTGGCGGATTGCATTGGATCCAAATAAATCGGCGACGATAGTACGCACGTTAGTAAACATAGGACCGCTGCAACCTTCATTTGTTGGTTGGGGGAAAGTCCCCGGATGTACACTGAGGCGCATTGATCTCGGACACACAACTTTGCGGCAGTGGTCCTCTCATAACCTCCGGAATTTAGCCAATCAGAATCCAGTATTTGAACACGTGACTCGAAAAAGTGGTAGAATACTCCTTTGAGTCCGATAATGCTGTACTGTGCATGTTCACATGATGTATAGTATACTTAAAATTACTCAAACCCTTTTTCTAATATTTTATTTTTTAACAATGACAAGGAGGTGCCCAGATGTCCCTAGTGCCCCACCTGACCTGTATCCCTATTTTTTGGCTAATGCGCCAAATGCGCCCCCCAGAATATCGACGCTGGGGTTCAAGTGGTTAAGCAGCCGATCGTTGTGGACAAATCAGCGGATGTGAGAGCGAGTGTGTTCGGGAGGCTGTGGGATCGCAGCATGCTTCATCCCATCAGGGGTGTCACAAGCTGGGGGAAAAGTGGGACTGAGTTACTAGGGCCCAAGGTGGAGGAGGGCCCTTAATTATTTTATACTTTAGCTATTGAAAAATAGCAGATCTACAAGCTCACAGCGCGGCACCGAGTGCCGCGCTGCACGCTTGTAGATCTGCTATTTTTGAAAAGTCGTGAAAAGGTGTGCAAATCTTTGAATATTATGTACTGTAGTGAACATTTGTAACTCAAATGTTGCTTCTCGGGGTCCCTGGAACGAAATATTTTGAGATGTACCACAGAGCAACACTGACATGGAAACACAGAAGGATTTGAAATATTCAAAGAAATGTTCACGGGTTTTCCAAAAATAGCAGATCTACAAGCGCGCAGCGCGGCACTCGGTGCAGCGCTGCAAGCTTGTATATCTGCTGTTTCTCAACAGTCAAAGTACCCAGGGCCCAGAATTCGGTGCGACACCCCTGATTGTAGCATGCTTCATTCATCCCGTCGTTTCCTCCTGGGCTTATCGTCGGATTGTGATCTGGTCCCAAAGCAGAAAGAATTAACTACAATCCTCCCTCCCACCCCTACATTTCTCCTCACCTCTAATTTACCTGCCTATACTCCTCGTCCATCCATCTCACATGATGGGTCTCTGGTCGCTGGGCCGCTCACACAGGTAACGGAAGATAGACGCTTGTCATGTTGGGGATCTGCAGCGATGTGGGGCGCGCGCTACTGTTGCACCCCTCCGTAAGCCACGCCGGATTAGAGCATCAGCTAAGTGTCAAAAATGTAAAATACCTCTTGTGTGTGTGTGCGTGTGTGTGTGTGTGTGTGTGTGTGTGTGTGTGTGTGTGTGTGTGTGTGTGTGTGTGTGTGTGTGTGTGTGTGTGCGTGCTTGTGTGTGTGTGAGTCTGGTTGCAGGGGCCAAAACCTTGTATCTCCAAGTTTCAAATTTGTATGCTCTTTTGTAAATCAAAGCCCCACTTCGTCATATAAAAGTGTCTGCACAAAAGTAGTGAAAATTGCCGATCTGCAAGCACACAACGCCTCGCATCACGAGGCGTTGTGTGCTCGTAGATCGGCTATTTTCACTACTTTAAATCGTTTTATAAAATGATAACAGAAAAAGGAAGGTTTTTGGACATACAAGGTTTCCAACCGACGACGCCGATTTATGCAAAGGTGCCATGCTCGCTGCGCATACCTACATGTCTGTGGGGTGCACGTCGAGTGCTTGCGAGGAGACTGTGTACATGTGTGTGTGTGCGCGTGTGCGTGTGTGTGTGTGTGTGTGTGTGTGTGTGTGTGCGTGCGCGCGCGCGCGTGTGCTTAGGCGCGTGCGCGCGTGCACGCGTGCGACTGCTCACGCTATGCGGGCAGGTGTCTGTCTGACAGGCGTGTGATGAGTTGAGCCCTGCGCTGAGCCCGTCTAAGCCTAGCGACTGGGCTCCATCTCGATCCCAGTAAGCTGCCCTGGGTCTGCTGGGCTGATTCTGAGTCCTCTCCCAACCCGCCACCTTTGACTGCGCCAGCCACCGGAATACCAACGACCGCGCCGCGCTGCAGCGTCCCTCACTTTCTCACCGGCGCTCTGCTGCTTGCTACCCATGCATATTTGATGCCCTGTCCCCCATCCTGATCTGAATTGCACTGGTGTTTTCAAATGACCTCCTCCTGTCAGCCTGTATGGAATATATCGCAGCCGTCTCGTCCGTAGCTATGCTCCATACCGGTTTGCGGCACAGCACAGCTATGGCGTGAGTCTGTGCTCAGCGCATGGCTGGAGAATCAAGCCAAAGTGTAGGACAGGGGTCTTCAACGTTTTCAGGCCGGGGACCCCTTAGTTGACAGAGAGATGAAGCAGGGACCCCCACAACCTTTTCATAGATTACATATATTTTCATTGTTTGACAGCACAATCATCAGTGTATTTTGGTTTCATGTCGATTTGTGTTTTCAGATATTTAACCACTTGAACCACTTGAATGCTTAATACATTTGACCTTTCACTCTGTACTTAGTCTGCTCTTTTTCCCCTCTACACCAAAGCTATTTGCCAAAAATAGACGATCTACAAGCTCACAACGCCTCGCAGCAGGGGGGCGTTGTGAGCTTGTAGAGCTGCTATTTTTGGCTAAAGTTCTCCGGAAATATGGACGCTGGGGTTCAGGTGGTTAATATATAAAAGGAGGAAACAACGTTTCTATCACTCAAAGATTTGGAGGACCTCCTGTAGTAACTCTGAGGACCCCCTAAGGGTCCCGGACCCCCTGTTGAAGCCCCCTGGTGTAGGAGAAGGATAAACCAAAGCAAAGCTTATGCTTGGCTAGATTAGGACAGTGGTTTTCAAACGTTTTCATGGCAAAAAATATCCAAAGCGATTTGTATTTGGCCACGGACCCCTATTTGATTTTTTTTTTTTTTGCCAGGTATCCGCCATAACAGAAGTTTGTCAACATTTGTCGGAAATTGCTGATCTACAATCTCTCACTATCGCACACAATCTTGTGAACTTGTAAATCATCTAGAGATGGACCGATTGCAAAATTCTTGGCCGATACCGATCCTCCGGTTTTATGAAGGTCTGACCTGCCAAAACCGATTTTTCCGATACCGATTTCTTTAGCTAAGAACTAGAAATAGGGTTGCTCAAATACCCTTTTTTCAGGCCAAGTAGGCCTACAAGACATACTTCAATTTGAGTACCAATAAGCTAGAAGAACACTAATGCCAAATCAATCACAACAGTACAATATCCAAAAACACAGACAATATCCAGACCAATATGACCGTCTGTTTTTTTTCCCTCCTTCTTTTTGGAGACGACATTGACACAGGATTATAGAATATATCCTTACATTGCAGTAATCAGCACCATCTGTATTCTGTAGGCTGCCACTAAGTAGACTGGCTGCTACTTGCTAATGTTTGCTTTAGTCACAGGACCAGAGCATCATGCTGTGCAGTGCCATAGACACAATTGGCATAAAACCGGTTTTATGTCAGTGACCTGCCGATCTCCGATTCGGCCGGTTTGATATGATACCTGCCGATCTTTGATATTGGCCGATACCGATGTCCATCCCTAAAATCATCCATTATTAAAAAGCTGAGAGGGAAAATAGGGCTTAAGTGAGTACTTTGTTGTACTGTTTTACATTTTGCTGATGACCCCCCTGAAACCTTCTCAAGGACTCCCCACTTTGAACCACTGTGGTTCTCAACCTGTGGGTCGGGACCCCCAGGGGGGTCCCCACATAATTGTTTGGGGGGTCCCCAGATGATTAACTTAGTGTGCAACATTGTTTTCTCACTCAGCAGTAAACAAACCAGCGTAACGTTTAAAGGGGCACTCCACCACTTTTCAACCTATGTTCATATAATTGGTCCTCACTCAAAAATAGCTTTTTCTTTTTTTTTTCTTTCTTTTTTTTCTCAGAGGAGGGCTGTGGGCAGGTCAGAAACCCATCGTCTTGTGACATCATCGATTGCCAATCCAGCTTATAGAAACTGCAGGCTTTCTATTCCTGAAAAGTTGCAATTTTAAAGTGGAAGCCATTGTTCTCGTGATAATAAAAATCTAAATATTTAAAAAAAAAATATTGATTACATTTTTTGGGGGGGAAAATGATGATGTCACAAGACGATGGATTCTGAACTTCCCACAGCTCTCCTAGGAGACTTGGACTGAGTAGAATTTTTTTTTTAATATTTTATCATGAACATTAGTGAGGACCTATTATATGAAGACAGGTTGAAAAGTGGTGAACTACTCCTTTAAGTGTATAGAGGGTATCTGCACTTCTAAAGTGACAATTTGAATCGTCAAATTTTAGAGGCAGAAATTGTGAAAATAGTCGATCTACATGCTCACAACGCCTCGCGCTGTGTTATACAAAATGTAATGCCTCAACTCTTAGTGCTCGTAGGGTGTGTCCAGTTAAAATATGATTATTTTGGGGGTCGCGGTCTGAAAAGGTTGAGAACCACTAGGGGACAAACGGCAATGCATACACAATCCTGTCGCCTGTCAACGACTGAGACATCACATCATGGATAATCTTTTGACGTATACGCCTCGTTCCCAATGTGAAACGCTGCTCCACAGTCCCAGCGAAGGACATAAGCCTGCCTCAACCCACCTCCACCCCCCCACTCCGCCTTCACCCCCTCGCCACCTCCGCCCCTCGTCCCCCCGCCCGCCCGCCCCAACCCCTCCAGCGGCGCTTCCATGTTGCTTTCAGACTGTGCGTGCGTGGCACAGCACATCTTTTTGGCTTAGGTCTAACAATAAGAAAATGCTGCATTCACAACAATATGAACAATAGCGGGGGAAGAGAACAGTCAGTGAGCCTCGCGAAATGTTTATTCAGCACATTAAAGAGTAATGAGTAGACCCATCCAATGACTGAGACCACATTACCAACATGCTCACAGTTAAAGAGAAACCCCCCGCCCACCCTCTCTCTCTCGCTCTCTCTCTCTCTCTCTCTCTCTCTCTCTCTCTCTCTCTCTCTCTCTCTCTCTCTCTCTAATTTCTCTCTCTTTCTCTCTCAGGTTTAATGGGTTACTTGGGTAAACATAAACAACACCATAATGAGCTAAGATCCATATTTTCCTCATTTTCTGTTGATAAGCAAAAACGGTTCTGGTAAACAAAAAAAGAAAAAAAAAAGGAAAAAAATCAGCCCTACGTGTCTTTAGGCAAAGAGATGTGCTCGCACGCACGCGCACAAACATCGGTGCATAATAATAATACTCACTTTCAGGCACACACTCATTTGGTTATCTTCTCTTTTTTTATGCACACAATTAGCAGTTTTACAGAGCTCATCCGCTCGGTAAAAGTCACACCTGAGCTGTCGCTCTTCCCTTCCACGGTGCAAAGGTGCGCACAGAAAGTGTTTTCTTGGTATATGCGGGGTGCGGGGCGGGGTGTTCGTATAGTCAGGGGCGTCGCACCAAATTCTGGGCCCCGGGTACAACAAGGAAATACTGCCGGGCCCCCCATGAATGTTCTTCACAGGGGTGAGGGGCTTCAACCCATTTAGACTGGGAACGCATTATTACGCGTTATTTTGTGCTTTAACTATTGAAAAATAGCAGATATACAAGCTCGCAGCGTGTGGCACCGAGTGTGCTATTTTTGAAAAATCATTTGTGCAAAAAAACCTGTGTTTCTGGTGGTCAGTGGTGCTCAAACTTTTTCATGTCAAGGACCCCCAAAATGATATGTATTTGGCCACGGACCCCCATCTCAAAATATTTAGTTCCAGGGACACCCCCCCCCCCCCCCCCACAAGCAAAATTTTAGTTAAGAATGTTAAAAATCACACTTGTGTGAACTGAACGGTGGAGGCTGTGTGTGTGTGTGTGTGTGTGTGTGTGTGTGTGTGTGTGTGTGTGTGTGTGTGTGTGTGTGAATGCGTGCGTGTGTGCGTGCGTGCGTGTGTGAATGTGAGTGTGATTGTGAGTGTGCCTGCCCTGAACAACAGCGCCCCTCCCTTAACATGTGTGGTCAGAAAAGGTATTGCAGGCTACATACAGACAGACAGACAGACAGACAGACATGCACGCATACCCACACACACAGCCACGTATAGGAGACGGTGTGACCACCGCTCAAAAATGTATCTATTCAAAGATTTCCACACATTTTTATGACTTTTCAAAAATAGCAGTTCTACAAGCACGCAGCGCGGCACTCAGTGCCGCGCTGTGAGCTTGTAGAACTGCTATTTTTCAATAGCTAATGTATAAAATAATGAAGGCCCCTCTCCTCCACCTTGGGCCCTAGTAACTCAGTCCCACTTTTCCCCCCCGTGTGCCGCCCCTGTTCGTATAGCCTTCGTACCCTCAGCCAACACGCAGCTGGAGAGCCGCACTCCTTGTTTTCACTGGTTCATCAAAAAAAAAAAGGAGGATCACAACTTTGTCGGCAAAAGACAAGCTTGCAATGTCATCATATTTACTGCCATGCAAGTGGAGTTTTTTTCCCTTTTTCTCCCCCCCCCCCCCCCCCTCTTCCTTCGCACCATCTACATTTTGCTTGCACAATCAAAATGGCCCTCTCTCTCTTTCTCTCTCCTGGGCAGTGGACACATGAAGAGGATAGGAGGAGGTGAAGTCCCTTGCCTATTAAAAAAACGAATTCGGTTTTTGTAAGTATAGCGATTAGCCGAGAAGTGTGTATGGCGGGTTACAAGCTGCACACAGTCATTATCTATAGGCTACCTCGGATTAAATTATTTATTCCCGGATCTAGATTACATAATTGGCTTCCCCGCGTGAGGTAATAGTCGAGTCTTTACCTGGCGTGAAGTGGATGATTAGTACTAGGCCACTATTGGGGGGCTGTGGGGGGTGTAGTCTCCACTACCTTACTCGCAGCGAGAGTTTGATTGGATAAGGCTAAGATCTGGGGATCGGTGGCATAAGGGGGAGCTAAGGCCTTGAGCTAATAGACTGTCACTGGAGCCACTTCAGATACTCACCCAATTTACCATATTAAGTCGCTTAGTCACATCCACGTTCCCTGGTAATTCATTCACTGCTAATGCCCTGATGCTGTTTGGGAATTAAGGTTAATCATCTCCTCATTCATTAAAGCCGAGAGGGCAATTACTTCATGGTGTGCAATAAAGGGGTGTCTCCGGCTGTAGAGATATATATTACGGCTTGGATCCTTCTCTTTCCCTGTCATCACACACTGCAGACTTTGTAATTGTATCACAATACACCACAATTAGTTAAGTGGGTGGTGGTATACATGCTGCTAATGACAAGCAGTAATAGAGCCAGATTTTCGTCCCCCTGCTTGTCCGTCACTCTCTCTCTCTCTTTCAGCTGCGGCGGCATTCGTTTGTCTGTTCTCTAGCTAGGCAAATGCTGTGGTTTTAGAAGCTCCTGGTAGTATACAGGTAGGCCTACATGAGTACAAGCAACTCCCACCCAGTTTGTAAACTTTTTTACGTTACACAGTACTTTGTCTATTCAGAAATTGCCAATCTACAAGCTCACAATGCAATCTCTATTATCTATAGGGCTGTCACGATTATGACATTTTACATGACGATTAATTGTCACTCAAATAATTGCGATTAACAATTTAATTGTGTTTTTGTCGTTGACAATTACATTTCTGTTTGGCTTTTAGGCTTTGAGGTTGCATCATGGTAGATATGACACATAACCTAAATATACAAAGAAATGACTGACATATTTGACAACTTTATACTTAAAAAATAACATTGATAGTGGAAATAGCCGACCTGAAAACTCACAACGTGTCGCGATGCAACGCGTTGTGAGCTTGTAGATCTGCTATTTCCACCATTTTTTACGTAAAAAAAAATTTTCAACATGGAAACGATTATGACGATTATGAAAAATAATCGCGATTATGTCAAATAATTGCGATTAGACCATTATGTAATAATCTATAATCTATAATTATAGTCTATAATCTACAAGCTGGCCGCCTGTCAGTAGATTTCGAAGGACGTTTGAGTAATTTTACTTTCAGAATCAAAAATCTACTTAATTGTCACATTACAGGATTACAGGTGCAGGGGCGTCAATTGGATATGGCAGGGGTATGCAGCTGCCATACCCTGGGTCCAGGGGGGAAAATATAGCTGCCATATCCAGCCCAAAAAACCGTAGAAACGGGGGAAAAAAAAGAAAATGTACTTCTCAAAATAAATGAATTATGCCTGTTGATAAGGTATGGCAACATGACTGGTGTCTTGAACGCAGTTCAAGACACTAGTCATGTTGCCATACCTTAGCTTTTTCTGAACTGACACCACTGTACAGGTGTACATAATTGGGTGAAGTTAGTTTTTGTGCGAGCTCTGTCACTTTAGTTATTTTTAGAAAGAGAAAAAGAACAGGAGGGGGGAATAGGCTACTTTTACTCAAGTAAAACATTTGAAGGCAGGACTTTTCATCGCAACAGAGTAGTTTTACCTTTAAGTCAGGCAAAAATAAATAAACAAACGGGACTCCCGTGCAGCGTCTGTGATCCACGACAGAGGTCAGGTTAGTGACAGGGACGTGGTGGGCTGCGCGGGGCCCGTTTAACAGGGCCAGCTCTAATCAGTGTTGATGGAGTGTGAGGGGAGGGGATGCTAATCTGGGTCATTGCATATGTAAATGCACAGCTGGGATCTTCGCAGTGCCAAAGCACATCAGCCGGGGTGTCTGGGTGTCACCCGACATTAGCTCCAACACGGCGGGCGGACAGCAGCGCTAAACACGCCCCGCGGTGGGCCGTCCTCTGGCGGGGCGGGCGGGGTGGGGCGGGGTGGGGCGGGGGGATTAGTGCAATCACCAACGATGTCAATATCAGACTCCCCCCCCCCCCCCCCCCCAATCGTTTGTACGCTCGCTATGGGCAGTGGTGTAAAGTAATTAAGTACTGTACTTAAAGGAGTAGTTCACCCCCAAAATACTAGTAGTTACAATGTAGATTTTCATTATTATTACAAAACATACATTAACCACTTCAGCCGTATATACATTTTTGCCATTTGAAAATAGCCGATCTACAAGATCACAATGCGTCGCATTGTGAGCTTGTAGATCTGCTATTCCCAAAAGATTGTTATTAGATAACTTGAAATGGGACATTTAGTACTATTATTTAATAGTACATTTTGATGCCGATACGTTTGTACTTTTACTCAAGTAAATGTTGAATACCGGACTTCTACTTAACAGAGCATCTACATTGCAGTATTGATACTTTTACTTAAGTAAATAATGTAAGTACTTTTTACACCACTGGGATCCACACATGGACACTAATGTACACCACGCACACACGTGAATGGTCGCACAGGCTCAACTGATGGTGATTGATTGTAATGAGTGGTTGTCACAGATTTATTTTTTTAATCAACCTAGGAGAATGTTTTTTCAAGCAAATAACACCAGTAAGAAACCTAAGGCGAAAAGCGTCTTTGAATGAACTGACCTTGCCCTAAAGGGCGAGGTCGCGCCATGTCTTGGCCATCTGGCCAGTGATGTATATCAGACCAGTTACCCAGATATGGAGTCCCCATACCCATAGATATTCACAGATATGGGCTTAATATCGATGACATCAGGGATCTCCATATATGGGCATAAAAGGGTTCACCTGGCATCACAGGGATCTCCATATCTCCATATATGGGCATAAAAGGGATTGGTTCCTTCATCACAGTGATGTCAGAGCGTGAGAGTCAGCGTGATGTCAGAGCGGCAAACCCATAGACCGTAAAAAGCGTACACGGACGGACGGATGGACAGACACAGACATGATGTGCCGTTTCTCATAGTAAACTGCAACCTTTAGTTGCAATTAATTGTTTAATTACTTTAACCCATTTAGGCCTGAACACATTATTACGCAATATTTATGCTTTAAATATTAAAAAATAGCAGATATACAAGCTCACAGCCGCTCTGCGACTGTACACGCGTTGAAGGTTCCCATTACAAATGGTCTCCGACAACGCATGAGTGCATTGGATGGGGTGCTGTGATCGGACCCTTGCGGGTTTGGGGTCCTGTCGTCATGATGTCCTCCGGAAGGAGGACCAGCACCACCATCTGCTGCGATGTTCTGCGGACTCCCGCCGCTGGAAGTATAGGATTTGGTTTGGTGCGAGCTTGTAGATCTGCTATTTTTGAAAAATCTTGAAAATTTGTGCAAATCTTTTGACCCGATTCTATAAGTGTCTTCTAACTTATATTTTGTATCAGGGACCCCCCAGAAGCAAATATTTGAGTTACAAATGTTCACTTTCAAAAAGATATATTCAAAGACTGGCCAAAAAAAAAAAATATATATATATATATCACGTTTTTTCAAAAATAGCAGATCTACAAGCTCGCAGCGCAGCACTCGGTGCCGCGCTGTGAGCGTGTATATCGGCTATTTTTCAATAGTTAAAGCATTCAATAATTCTAGGCCTAAACTTGTCATGTCAGCCAGGCAACACGTTTCCTTGCAGGGGCTGTTTTTATCATTTTGTGGGTAGTTGTTCACTGTTCAGTCTGTGAAATGAAAGTCAGTACAATTCTAAACACACACCTTTCTGACGAAACTGTCTGATAAACATTTCAGTAGAGAAAGGAGGGCTTGCAGTATATTGATCATTCATGCAGTTCACATTTAAAGACATGACCAGAGAAATCCTAATATTGTCCTCATATTTGATGCTACGGATCACGTGATTGGCCGTTCCATAATCCCTGTAAACCACACAAGCAGTGATGTCATTACGTGCGCATCCCGCATCAGAAACTCATTCAAGTCGCCCAGGGACTCATTCATGTCATGGTCCTGGGGTCCCGGAGATGCGCCTCCATTGGAGTCCATGTTAAAATAATTTACCGGGTCGCGGTAAAAGAAAAACATTTTAAAATTCCACAGACACCACCATTGTTCATGGGTGAAAGCATCCTACTTTACCCTATACAAAATCCACGTAGAAAGTCACGATAGAAACGTCAATGTTTTGATTCCACCGACGTCCGACGCCATTTTGCGCGCCCAAATTCATTAGGGGCACATGTTTTAGTAGTTTTAGTAGTTCTAAGTTCAAACATTAGCCAAATTGTAAAATAAATATAAGAAATAGGCAAACATTTTTAAAATAGCCGATCTACAAGCTCACAGCGCTCGAAACATTGTATTGAGGACTCATAAAACTTTTCTGGGACCCATTTGAATGACCACCTGTGGGTCCCGGGACCCATTAAATTGAAAACCTAGTAACATCACTGCACAAGGCTTACTACTTTACTAACTAGCACTTCTCCTTTGGTTGAAGGTGGTCTCCCTCTACTCTTCCATTGAGAAATGTTGACCCTGGTGTTGGGAAGGACACCTACTGGTTGATGTGTCAATATACAGTTTTTCAAGCAGATGGTGCACTGCACACTGCCAGACATTGTCACAATTATTTATATTTATATTGTTTGGAGAGACATACGTTTAATTGAATTGTAGCACAGGTAAATTGTGCTTATATTCTTGCGTGAAGTCTAAGCAAGGTTTCCTTTTTATTTTATTTTTAATATTTCAACCCATTTTTCCCCCAGTGCCAATATTATCTTATGTAATCCTGGGTGCTACACTCCCTCTGGGGAGAAAAACAGACTGACCTCATGCTTCCTTCTATGCCTGAGGAGTCCAAGCCACTTCTTTTCACCTGACAGGGAAGAGATCCCCCAGCTGGACCTATAGCGCGTGGAAGGAACACGTTATTCCAACCAGCTCCTTTTCCCCTCAATCAGGCGCCCCGGCTGGCAAGGGGGAGGCAGTATAGAGACCAGGATTACCCTGTTTTTTTGTGAGGGCACCTAGGAGACACGGGGAGAACATGCAAACTCCACACAGAAAGTCCCTTTTGCCAACCCCACTTAGGGTAAGGGCACTGATGACGCGGAGGAGAGAACACACCCACAGCGTCCCAGCGGAATCGAACCCAGGACCTTCTAGCTCCGAGGCGACAGCGCTACCGAATGCGCCACCGTGCCCCAGGGTTCCTTTTTGATGGCAACGAGATACCAAGAGATTTAAAGGGGATAATGCATGATATATAGTTCTATATATCATGCATTATATATAGTGCAATAACTCGTGCAACACCGGCACAGTGGCGTCAGTTCAGAAATAGTTAAGGTATGGTAACATGACTGGTGTCTTGCACGCGCGCGAAGCACCAGTCATGTTGCCATATACCTTAGCATAGCAACAGGCATGATACATTTGTTTTAAGAAGTACATTCTATTTTTTTCCCCTGTTTCTACGGTTTCTTGGGCTGGATATGGCAGCCTGGAATGGTTGTTCAAGTGCAGCTAAACTTGGCATGTTAGTAAACGTGCTACAATTAACAATAATGCATTGCACCTGTGCAGCTGACCCGCGGAACCTGGGAATATACCATTTTGTCAAGATGGGGAGAATACAAGTGTGGAGAATATAATTATAATACCTTGTTAAAGTGACCAGCACAGATAGACAAAGAGACATTCATGGATTTAAATTTAAAAGTAACTTTTATTTTCCCCCCTGGACCCAGGGTATGGCAGCTGCATACCCCTGCCATACCCAATTGACGCGCCCCTGAACACCTGCATGAGACCACAGTGTATAGATTCACCACAATGGTTGCAGCACTAACGCTGTCTCTCATTTGAAATGAATTAACTTCCTTTTGGAGAGCAACACATTGGGGTGCATCAAGTGGGGTCCAGGGGGGAACCCCAGACTTGTGCTTGAATGAGGACTGGAGAAGACGAGTAGCCTCTCTCCTCTCCTGGTCAGGGGCGTCCCAAGGGGGGGGGGGGGGGGGGGTGGGACTGAGTTACTAGGGCCCAAGGTGAAGGGGGCCTTAATTATGTTATACTTTAGCTATTGAAAAATAGCAGATATACAAGCTCACAGCGCGGCACTCGCACTGCGAGCTTGTAGATCTGCTATTTTTGAAAAGTCGTGAAAATGTGTTAAAATCTTTGAATATTATGTATTTTTTAAGCGAAAAAGTTTGAGCATTGACATAGACACCACTGACATAGTTTTTCAAAAAACCTTAGAAGGATTTGAAATATTCAAAGACTTGCACAAATTTTTCACAGATCTTTCAAAAATAGCAGATCTACAAGCTCACAGTGCGGCACTCGGTGCCGCGCTGAGAGCTTGTATATCTGCTATTTTTCAATAGTTAAAGCACAAAATAATTGAAGTGAATCCTTGTACCCAGGGCCCAGAATTTGGTGCGACACCCCTGCTCCTGGTGATTGAAGAGCTGTCCTCAGCAGGTACTTCAAGTCACAGAGAGCCGGGTCTCTCTGTGCTTCCCTGGATTGTGGGAGGGAACCCCTTGTATTCCCGAATGCCACTAATTAATTCAAGTGTTCAGGGACATGCTGGGCCCCTGATTCAGCCCGGGAAAAAGAGTTGGAGAGGCCCTCATTGCACGCTATAGAAAGAGATCTCTCTATAGCGCTGCTGCTACTCAAAGATTTGCCATTTCAGATCATGACAAGTGACAGGCCAGTGGGCAAATTACATGAGTTATATTTCGGGTGGAAAGCTTGTATGTCCAAAACCGTTTGTTTTGTATTTATCATTTAAAAAAATGATTTAAACTAGTGAAAACACCCAATCTACAAGCACACAGCGCCTCGCACCACGAGGCGTTGTGTGCTTGTAGATCTGCTGTTTTCACTACTTTTGTGCGACGGTCTTGTCTGATGAAGCAGCAGGGCTTTACTTTACGAAAAAATGTACAAATTTGAAACTTGGAGATACAAGTGATGATTTACTTTCTTGGCCGCCCAGCCCCCAAAATGGAACGAAGGCCGACATTTTATTTATTTATTTTTCCTAATGGCCGGCCTGGACCGGCCGGGAATGAACCGGCCGTTCGGGAGTTGTCCCGCTTTTCCCAATGGCCAGCACGTCCCTGCAAGTGTTTCACCCAGCATTGCAGTGGCTCTCCCAACAGCGGTGGCAGTTGTGCGTTATATACTGGTAGTTCCCTGCACTGTGCCAAAGAAATGACACCACGTTTGTACAAAGTAATTCACATAATGAACTCAAATCTCTTTGGGATATTGCGCGGCAGAAACAGAATCGGTGTGCTGTCATGCAAAACGTGGACGAATGACAGATTAAACAGAACGCAATTATGATTTTCCAGTTCCTCTCAGGCGGTTGGTTTGGAAGCAACACTGTAGAAGTTCCTTCCAACATGTAATGAAAAAGAAAGCATCAACAATACACAGTACAATGGGGAGTGTTATTGTAACCCAAATGGACAAATGGAGAGAGATTATATACTGTACATTCTTTGATTTAAAGGTTCTGCACTATGCATTTAAAAATAATTTATATAACATTGTTTGTGTCCCAAAAAACGATTTTCAAAAGGTTTGAGGCTAAATTACCACTCCTGAATACAGAGCCCCTGTCATTTCTGCCTGGCTTTCAGAGCATTTTCAGCTGCAGTACCACCTTGTCCTGAGTGGGAGGACTGCGCTATTGAGCCAGTTTTGGCCCCACACACTCCTCCCAGCTCCTCCTGCCTCCTTCTCAGGCCTGCCCACCCCTCCTCAACCCCCACTCAGCACATCATTAGCAGTCGGTCCCGATTGTGATGTAACAATCGGACCTAAAATCAGACAGCCCGTTCTGAGACCTGCTTACAGGGGTAAGGCCTTTGCCTTTAGTGTTATCCACCTCTTTCCGCGGGAGTTTGCTGGAGGCGACTGGAGATTATTTGGACCACACTTCTGGTTTAACAGCAGACATACAAGCTCACGTCGCGTCGCAGATGCAGCCTGTTGTGAGCTTGTAAATCACACTCGGCTGCGGCGCCGGAAGCTCGGTACAGCGTCTGCGCGTTGGAAACTCGTGGATAAAAAACATTTAGGGCACAAATGCCACGGCAAGAAGGCCATCAAATAAAACAATGATTTTTAAGACCACGTAAATAATTTGATTATTTTAAAGTATTAATGTAGCCTATACATTTTCAAGACATAGTATAACTATCAGTGAAACAACTACATGAAAAACTGAGTGAAAAGTTCATACACTCTCATGGGGAGTCAGGGGCATTTAAGAATTCCTAATCTTAAAGGAGTAGTTAGTGGCGTCAGTTCAGCAAAAGCTAGGGTATGGCAAAGATGGGAGTCGTCATGGAAAATAGGCATTACATTTTGTATAACACGGTTCTATTGTGAAAATAGCAGATCTACATGCTCACAACGCCTCGCGCTGCGAGGCGTTGTGAGCATGTAGATCGGCTATTTTCACAATGTCTGTAAAAAAGAAAAAAAAATGGCTTTTGTCAGTTTTTTACACAGGTTTCTACGGTTTCTTGGGCTGGATAACATATGGATATGCAGCCTGGAATGGTTTTTCAAGTGCAGCTAAGCATGTATAGTAAACGTGCCACAATTAACAATAATGCATTGCACCTGTGCAGCTGACCTGCAGAACCTGGGAATATACCATTTTGTTAAGCTGGGGAGAATACAAGTGTGGAGAATATAATTATAATACCTTGTTAACACCTTCTAAGCCTGGCCGTACTCCCTCGGACTTCCTACTGGGTCCCATCAGCCACGCCGTCTATTCCCGGACTTTTGATATAAATTATAATAAAAAAAAAAAAAAACATCGGAAATTCTTCTCTGTGTCTTTTTGGAGCGATCTGAAAGGGTTAATATGCTCTGACAGTCATTTTCTGGTGCTGGGTGTGATACTCCTAATATCCAGCAGGCCACGCCGTTGACTCACATTCTGGATGGATGGCTGGCCAGGAGGAGCCTCATCCTCTCCCCAGTGTTGAAACTCAGCAAGAAGCTCAAACAAGATGGCTGGTCTTTGTCTCTGTTCGTGGATCGCGGTTTCAATCACGTTCGGGCGCCGCTTCTCTATCGCTCCTTTCCCTGCTTCGCCGCACGTAAACGAATGGAATTGATCTCCCCTCCGCCTCGCCAAAGTAAGATCGCCGACCTCTGCAGGATGAATATGTACGCTGTGTCGAGCACTCCAGTACGTGTTGTTATCATGTGGGCTTTGTTTTTTTAAAACATGTTTGTAAATAAATGGCTTATTTCTTCGGCGCTACCTCTGTTCAGAGGGTTCTGCCGCGGCTTGCAACGTGTTAAAGTGACCATTATGTTAAATGTTGCATTTGTAGTCAGCCTATTTTACTGTAATTTAACCAACGCAGATAGACAAAGAGACATTCATGGATTTATATTTAAAAGTAACTTTGATTCTCCCCCTAGACCCAGGGTATGGCAGCTGCATACCCCTGCCATACCCAATTGACACCCCTGGGAGTAGTTAACCCCCAAAATGTTTTTTTTTTTTTGATTAATCACCCCATGCAGACTTGAGTTCAATAATATTGTTTTGTATTTGTCGCATTCCTAAGACGAAAATGTGATTATAGTGCAGTGCATTTACCCTCATTGATCCTGGATGGAGACAAACTTTTGTATTAGGAATGTGACAAAACCCGAAAATGTTATTGAAGTCTCCATGGCATGAGTAATCAGTAGCAAAAAAAATCATTTTGGCGGTGAACTACTCCTTTAACAAAAGACACTGGTGTTTAAAAAATTGTAAGATCTGCTATTTTTGAAAAATCATGAAAAGTTTTTGAATATTTCAAATCTTTCAAAGGTTTTCTGAAGAAAAAAAAGACGATGTTTCACCATGTCAGTGGTGCTCAAACCTTTTCATGTGAAGGACCCCCAAAATGATATGTATTTGGCCGCGGACCCCCCATCTCAAAATATTGAATTCCCCCCCCCCCCAGAAGCAAAATTTGAGTTACAAATGTTCGCTTAAAGAATACATATAATCAAACCTTTCCACACATTTTCACGACTTTTCAAAAATAGCAGATCTACAAGCTTGTAGATCTGCTATTTTTCAATAGTTAAAGCATAAAATAATAAGGCCCCCTCCACCTTGGGCCCTAGTAAATCAGTCCCACTTTCCCCCCCTTTGTGACGCCCCTGTTGTGTTGCAAGCTTGTACTGTCTGTCTTCTATCATCCCGTGACTTAAAAGCAAGACTAGCCTACACCTCTCCTCCGCTGCCACGCCGCAGTTCAACTGCGCGGTCGGCTGACTTGCAGTACAGTAAGAGTGTACATATTTGGTGTCAAGTATGATTTTGTGCGGTTGTTGATGCACGCGTGTATGTGTGTTCATGTGCGCGCACGTGTGTGTGTGTGTGTGTGTGTGTGTGTGTGTGTGTGTGTGTGTGTGTGAGAGAGAGAGATGCCCTTTTCGTCTGATCGCACATTACTGTGGAACAGACTCATGTCAGAACGCAGAGCAGCGGCGCTGAGATCTGCACAAAGGCCAGCGTCAATCAAGTGGGCTATTCATCTGTCTGGGGCTGTAACCCACACATGCACACGCACACGCATGCACACACACACACACACACACACACACACACACACACACACACACACACACACACACACACACACACACACACACACACACACACACACACACACACACACACACACACACACACACCATCATTCCTTCTGTCTGTGAAGTGTCCACCCCTCCTTCCTACCTGCCTGGACTGACAGATAGATTAGATGTACTATACGCCTAACCTCGCCCACCAGGCTTTCTGAGAAAAAGCCTGGTGTTCGTTCACAACAGCCCGTTTGGTTTCCGCCTAGAGCGCGGAAACCACTAGAAGAAGCGGCGTCGCTTTGATTTGGTTCCCTCCGTTTGTTTCCCCAATCCCTATTAACATGCTCGAGTAGCCTAGTGTCGTCTTGCCAGTCGCTAAAAGTTGGACTAAAAGATGCATGTACCAAACACATTTTTCAAAAGCAAAACTACTCCGCATCAAGGAGTTTATTAGGTAGGCCTTAAAAGTGCGTCCTTGAGCGCAGGGGAATATTTGGGGTTAAAACTGAATCCGGTTTGATCTTTCCGGCAAATTGTAGTCCTTTAGTACTACAACATGACGTTTTGTGGTTTCCGCTCCAGACCGGTTACAAGCCCGAAAAGTGAAGTGATCCCAGACTACTATACGCCAAGCGCTTGTCGACCCTTTTCATATCGAGGACCCCCAGTTTGATATGCCTTTTTTTCTATCACCGGGGACCCCCCCGATCTACATCGTAACATCCTCAGTGTTGATCGAACTCTCCGAAGGAGTTCCAAACATGTAAGGGTTCATTTGGTTCCTATAGCTTTTATTCGTCGTTTAGCTGGGGACCCTCTGGAACCCCCCCCCCCCCCCCCCCTGAGACACCTGAGAGTCCCCAACAGTGGCGCCAGTTCAGTAAAAGCTAGGGTATGGCAAAGATGGGAGTCCTCATGGAAAAGAGGCATTACATTTTGGATAACATGGTTCTATTGTGAAAATAGCAGATCTACCGGTACATGCTCACAGGCGTTGTGAGCATGTAGATCAGCTATTTTCACAATGTCTGAAAAAAACTATTTTTTTCAGTTTTTTACACAGATTTCTACAGTTTCTTGGGCTGGATAATGGTTTTTCAAGTGCAGCTAAACTTAGCATGTTAGTAAACGTGCCACAATTAACAATAATGCATTGCACCAGTGCAGCTGACCTGCGGAACCTGGGAATATACCATTTTGTCAAGATGGGGAGAATACAAGTGTGGAGAATATAATCATAATACCTTGTTAAAGTGACCATTCTTTATTTTTTTTCATTTGTAGTACTGTAATTAACAACATAATAACCAGCGCAGATAGACAAAGAGACATTCATGGAATTATATTTAAAAGTAACTTTTATTTTCCCCCTGGACCCAGGGTATGGCAGCTGCATACAACTGCCATACACAATTGACGCCCCTGGTCCCCAAACTCCATGATGAGACCCGGTGCTCTACACAAATGTAAGAAAAAACACCTCAGAGTAGGGGTGGGACGATAACTCTTATTATCGATTATCGTGTTAAAAACACTCGCAATAATCGTATCAAGGAGATTTTAATTTATGGTGAAATTGACCTCCGTCACACACTTGGAATTATGCAACGTGTTGTGAGCTTGTAGATCTGCTATTTTTTTGTGAATCGGTTTGTGAAGGTTCCCCCCAGAATAGGGATGCTGGGGGTTCAGGTGGATAACAAGAGTGCCATTAAAGTTTTAAATATGAAGCCATTTCACTGCTGGGCCCGATAGTCCCGAGAATATGCTAATGTCCCTCTCTGGCCCGATAACCCTGAGAATTTCCCGTTTTTGGAAAAAAAGAATATATATAGTTGGACCCCAAAAAATTTAGTAGGCATGATAGCAATCGCGACATTGCATGTTTAACCCCCATAGCAACCCCATCTTTGAAACATGGCAGCCATGTTTGTTTACATTTTAAGAAAACATAATGGCTGCTAGTTCATGAATGCCTGAACGGATTTTCCATTCGGATTTTTTTGTTTGAAAGCTGTGAGCAATCTGCACACACGTGGTGCATGATCTAGGCATGGACATGACATGATCAGTGCACTATGAATTACATGGAAGTCTATGGAGAGGGAGGCACCTGGAACTTGGAAGGTATTTTTAAATGGCCGTGTATGAGTTACTTATTGCACACTAATGAATGATTGTTTTAATGATATTTGTTACTTTTGTCAATTGTCATCTACATAGAGGGTGGTCAGCCACAAACTCACTCACAGTTGCAACAACTGGTCAATAAAAAAAGATACCAGTTCTGTTCAGAATTTGTCATCTCATATCTTTCCACAAAATATTAGAAAATGCTCAATAGTGGGCTCGATAAAAGCCAGGCTCAGTAAGCAGGATCGATAAAGTGCTCGTTATCAATAAAAATGAACGAGCTCCATCCCTAATCTTCATGCAGATCATAATAGTTAAGAACATTTGAAGCCCTGTGCAGTAGTGGTGGAGGATGCATATCGTCGTTGTCAGGCAGAAACCTCGTATCTCCAAGTTTTTTTCGCAAAGTAAAGCCCTGCTTCATAGTGAAAACAGCCGATCTACAAGCACACAACGCCTCGCACCGCGAGGCGTTGTGTGCTTGTAGATCGGCTGTTTTCACTATTTAGTAAACAATGTTAAATGATAAAAACTAACGGTTTTGGACATACAAGGTTTCCACCCGACAACGACGATATGATTAAAGTGAGCCTGTCCGCCTCTCTCTCCCCGACGTTTCAGCAACAAAGTAAACAACTAATTATAACTATGATCAGACATGACTAGGAATTGTCAAGTAAACACATGTTTGCTTTAAAGAAAGCCTCTCATTTTTAGAAACACTATGGCTTTGAAGCGTTGGGCTTAGATGCAAAATGTCGAACATGATAGCGGTAGTTAAGATAAGGCTATTGCCACAGTTTTGTTTTGAGTTGATAAACAAGAGTGGCTATCTTGGCGTTATTCTTGTGTAGGGATGATGTATTTACTCAATACTTTTCAACCTTAGAAATTTACTTGAGTAAGAATACAAATATTTGTCTCGGAAATGTACTCAAGTAAGAGTATCAAAGAAATCTAAATCTCAAGTAAAGTACAAATCCTCAGAATCTGTACTTAAGTACGGTACTCAAGTAAATTTACTTGAGTACTAGCTGTCCACCACTTCCTTTATGCCCATACATTATATGGAGATCTCTTATCTCTGTCTGTCTGGCTCTCTTTGATGCCCATATACAGTATAGTCCAGTCAATCTGAGGTTTGACCCAAAATACATTGCAATAGTAATGGTTCAAGGTTTTTTATGATCCTTAGGGTCATCCAAAACACATGTTAAAAATTGTCCAAAATATTCTAGGATCAAGGTAAATTCAGGGGGTTCAAGTTTGGGTCCCTTCAATTACTATACAGGGAAAAAAAATACCTAAAAATAATCTTCTTTAAATAGCATGTGAGAGGTATAACTAGGGGTTTTTCGAGATTCGGAATCCATTGCAAGCATTTGTTTTGCACGGAAAACATTCCTCGGGCAAAAAATGGACCCCACAAAAGTGTGAAAAGTGATGACTCATCACTAAACCATCACTACACCATAGTGTTGTGGGTCCGTTGTGGGTCCCAATCTTGAACCCCCTGAATTTACCTTGATCCACTAAGAATATTTTGGACAATTTCTAACATGTGTTTTGGATGACCCTAAGGATCATAAAAAACCCTGAATGATTACAATTGCAATTTCTTTTGGGTCATGCCCCTTTTTAGCTTAGATTGACTGGCCTAGTATGGCGTTCTGAGTCCAGGCCAATCTGTGACGTCGGCACTATGACGTCAGAAGAAGAGTAGAGACATCTCGATGAATCCATTAACGAGATTAAGGAGGTTATTGGTCATAAAATATGGGTTTGGATATATTTTCCTATAGCCCAGCCCTAAGCAGAACCTTTCTGGCCTTCCCTTTAAACATCTTCACATTAGTTGCCTCTCCTGCAGCCTCCAGCCTGATTTAATGCCCCTCTCTGATCGGTCTGCTAACTTGCAGTAGGAGTGTGTGTCAGCATTATTAGGTCAAGCATTCCTTGCTTTTTTCCCCCGTTGATTCATGTATGGTGCTATTCACCTACAGGCAAGGTCACGTAATAAAAGAGTTTCTCCCTCTGTTTGATGTCACCGGCTTTACACCGACGGTACAGTTGCAGTGTGTGGAGTTAATTACAGTAATGGTTTTATTTTTTATTTTTTTTACAGTAAAGGGTTTTGAACTCCCCGCAAGTGCATGGGAGTCTCTGGGACATAACGGTAGGTGTCACTGGTGCTGTTCTGTGGAGGGTCCTAAACGGCTCTGTTTCCGAAACAGTGGGTCAGGACCCATTTGATGGTCGCAGACAGATTTTGATGGGTCCCTTTGTTTTTTTGTTTCCCAAATTTAGTTTTTTTGATAATTATTATTACAAATTCAATGATGTTTCAGTATTCTCATGAAGAAATCAAAGAACATTTTAAGAAATTCCACAAATTAGACCACAAATGTGTAATAAGTATAGTGAAAATGGACGATCTACAAGCTCACAACATGGTGCAAAGAGCTTCTACATCTGCTGTTTTGACTAGTTTGGGACAAACGTCTAGCTGTCTTTTGTGCACCCGAGTCACAAGCTAAAAAGTTTAGGAACCACAGCAATACAGTATGTAGGTATAGAATGTCTGTAAGTGTAAGTGTTGAAAATGTATGATATAAAATAATCTTGAAAAGTTTTAGAATTGGACCAATAGTCAGGTAAATCACAACTGCTGAATCCTGGAACATGAATGACGTTGCTGTCGAGCAGAAACCTAGTAGCAGTTCAACATTCAAGTACATTACAGTACTTCATCCTACAAAAATATATATATATCTGATTTACAAGCTCACAACACGTTGCATCTATTTGAACTTACTTACTGTAACAAAAAGGTTACAATTGTGTTCATACAGTATGAGGTTTTCACCTGACAGCAACGGTGTATTTTTAAACTCTGGTCGGCTGCATGGTTCGCTCATAATTCATGTTGGATGAGTCAGTGAGATACGGGCAGAATGAAAGGATGATCGACAATGCGCGTCCCGTAAAATAAATCTAAAACAGTGCGTGGTGAGGGTATAGTGGGAGAGATGCTTGCTAAATGTGGACATGGGTTTCGGGAAAAAGTGCTGCATGGATCGACGGCGCGTGACAGTTTGAGAGAGAAGGGGACAGAGAGAAAGAAAGAAGGATATGGAATGGGAGAGAGAAGAAAAAAAGTGGCAGAGATTGCGAGAGGCTGAGCAGAGAGGGATGGACGCAGAGAGGGATTGATGAAGAGGCGGAAAGACACGGAAGAGAGCAGTTAAAGGCAAATTAGGGCAAGGAACAGGGACGGATAAAGAGAGGATGAGAGCGAGAGAGATGGAGAGAGTGATAGAGAGATGACTATAATACTAAAGGAGGATTAGAGAATTAAAGTTATACTATGTAACTTTTTTTATAAAACATATCTTAAAATTGTCCTAACTATTAAATCGCTAAAGTTTTAGAACCCCCACTCTGTTAATTTCAGCTCCCAAAGCCTTTTCTTTATATGTGTTCTACTGAGCCCTGGTGGCCGTGACCGGGGCTGTTTTTCCGGCAAAATTACGTCATATGCATCATTCTGTACATGTGTCTCCCTAACGGCCAATCAAAGCCCAGATCATACACTGCTGAGCTCTTCAGGAAGTACACTGCAGTGTTTACACTGGGCTAGGAGTCTAGCATGTAACTCCCCAACCGAGGCTCGTAGAGGGACACGAAAGACCTCTATGGATAGGTCTTGGCGAGGCGAGGCGGACGCGGTGGTCTGAATGCCCGGTCCGTGGCGAAAAACGGCCGAAAAAAGCAGACGCGACCGCGGTTTGCTCTACTGCTACTGACCACTAGTTGAGCAACTTACACAGTATAGCTTTAAAGCTCGAAGGCTAATAAAGGAGAAGTTGGTAGAAGATAAAAGCACAACTTTGTAGAGAGAGAAAAAGAAAGGGAACAGAACGGTAGAATTGGAGAGAGGTACTGCACTGGGACAGTGTGAAAGAGTGCCACACCACTAAGGATTATGAATGGATTATGAATGACATAATCCTCATCTGTGGGTTCTTTATCAACTGTGCTTTCATCCACCCAACGGATACTTTTTGAAGCGGTGAAAGCCGCATCCAAGGAGTGGCTTTGTCTGTCCCATGCAATCTGTCCCATAGGCTTCCAAAGAGTCCTGTGTCTGCATGTGTCATGTCCCGTGCATGCAGTAATGAGGATTGGTCAAGCTTCACATGACAATTTGGCCCTTCAGACAAAATCATTCATTCATTACGAATTAATAAAGAAGATATAGAACTAAAACACATAGAAAGTATAGATCTAGAACACAGAATGCATAGATCTAGAACACAGATTTCATAGCTCTAGAACACATAGAATAAAAATTCACCGCTTCACTTCGAACCGAGGTTTGATTTTTTTTACTGATTAGGTGCTTGGCCTACCTACGTTATTTTTCTAGATTGATATTGCTATGCATTTGATGTATTGATGTTGATGTATTGATTTATTACTTGCTTATTGTAAGTCGCTCTGGATAAAAGCGTCTGCTAAGTGCCTAAATTGTAAATTGTACTAGCTGGAATGATTCATGAACGGAGGGAGCTGCTATTCTGGGCTGTGTTGTAGCAAATATATATTAGATCTATAAGCTCACAACATGCCTTGGTACATTGTGAGTTTATAGATCTAATTCTGAAATGTATTTTTTTCTTTTTGCCTCATAATGATATTCCAAAAATGTCCAGCATAGAGTTGTGCTGACCTGGTGCCTGCCCACTAAACAATTTATACTAGACGTCTAAGTTTATACGTATAAAAAATGGTCTACCAGAGGTATAGATATGCAAGTTTTTTAGACGTCTAAACATAGACTAGACGTCTAATATACGTCTAATAGACGTCTAAGTTTATACCTGGGTCTAAATTTAGACGTCTAATAGACGTCTATATTTAGACCTTAACGGCCGTCAAAAGTAGTGAAAAACTGACCTTAACGGCTGTCAAAAGTAGTGAAAAACTGATTGTCTCACTGCCTCTGGGGCTTGAGTTCTGTTCTGATACTCTGCATTTTTTGTGAAATTTAGACCCAGGTATAAACTTAGACGTCTATTAGACGTATATTAGACGTCTAGTCTAAGTTTAGACGTCTAAAAAACTTGAATATCTATACCTTTGGTAGACCATTTTTTATACGTGTAAACTTAGACGTCTAGTATAAGTTTAGACGTATATTAGACGTCTAATATACCTAAAAATGTTTGCTGGGTGTCTTGCCCTTCTTACCTTTCATCTACAGTATGTTTAAATTCCACACATCTCTGGATATGTGAGAGAGTGTATGTACTGTACCGTATGTGTGGGTGTGCGTGTGTGCTGTAACACGAATCTCTTTGGAATCTCAAGGCGTCGCGCCCATGACTGACACAACATGCTTGGCAGGGTTGGAGACTAACACCACCCATCATCCTAGGGGACATTAAAATATGTATTTGGGACGGAAATTAATCTCCCTGGGACACAGTCAGGACGAAGAGGCTTTTTCTTTTCTTGAGCATATCGTCGTTGTCGGGTGGAAACCTTGTATGTCCAATACCGTTCGTTTTGCGTTTATCATTTTAAAAATGATTTAAACTACTGAAAACAGCCGATCTACAAGCACACAACGCCTCGCACTGCGAGGCGTTGTGTGCTTGTAGATCGGCTGTTTTCACTACTTTTGTGCGACGGCCTTGTATGATGAAGCAGGGCTTTACTTTGCGAAAGAACGTACAAACTTGAACCTTGGGAGATACAAGGTTTCCACTCGACAACGACGATATCACTGTCACTGCGCAAACGGTGCGCAAACTCCTGAGACCATTGCACAAGACCCAGAAAATGATTACTGTTTACAGAATACTTGATAAAGGTTTCCACAGGCAGTACTGATCATCCTCTTCAGGTAGAACTATAGTTGCAAACATGCTGCACTATTTGAAGAGGATAAACAGATAAACAGATAAAACTGGGAACAGCATCCAACAATATAAGCCATTGACTAGAGTACAAATTGATACCAGTAAGACGCCTAAGGGCGACAAGCGAGGTCGCGCCATGTCTTGGCCATCTGGCCAGTGATGTACAGTATATCGGACCCATATGGAGACCCCTGGTACCCATATACCGGTATGGAGATCCATGTACTGTATATGGAGATATATGCTGTGAGACCCCAAACATGCTTACTCAGTTATTTGTTATGTGAAAGTCCTATGACATCTGACATCATACAGTACATACAATCCCTTTGCCCATATATGGAGATCCCTGTCTGTAGAACAAGCCACACAGATATGGGCTGTCTTGGCCATAATATATGGATTCTGTTAGTGTGGTATGTGGCCGATGTGGCCATGGCCTCCATATATGGGCATTCCCATATGAAGTCCTGTTAGATTAACAATATCTGCAGTAAATCAAAGCATTCTAGGTACCATATGCGGACGACACGGTTCTGTACACCTGTGCGCCTACGCTTGAGTTGGCTGTAAATGATTTGTCTTCTGATTTCATCTCATTTCAGCATGAATTGAGAAGAAACAAATTGTTGTTAAATGGTAACAAAACAAAGGCTATGTTGTTCACTCCAAGAGCGTATCCAATAACAGTAAATATCTCCACTCTAGATGGTACCCCCATTGAATGGGTGGAGCGTTATAAATATCTAGGTTTCTGTCTGGATAAACATCTCAACTTTAAATTTCATATTGATGCTCTAGGAAAGAAGCTTAAATTCACTTTAGGTTTTTTTCTACAGGCTGAAGGCCTGTTTTGCTCGTTCCTCCCGCAAACGATTGGTAAATGGTCTGTTCTTGTCCCAGCTGGATTATGGGGACACCATTTATAGGTTTGCTTGTGCCTCCACTTTTGCCAAATTGGATCCCCTTTATCATGCAGCTCTGAGATTCATAACAAACTCGCCTTTCAGGACTCATCGCATGTTGTATGCTGCAGTTGATTGGTCTTCATTGACATCTCGCAGGTTACAACATTGGTTGAATTTTGTATACAAAGCGTTACTTGGTGAGCTTCCTTTTTACATTTCCTCCACATTTGTACTGGTCAAGAATGGGCTAAATCTCAGATCAAATGCCTGGTTACGCTGTGTAGTACCTGCATTTACATCTGAGGGAGGCAAAAAAAAGCCTCTCTTTTTTTGGTCCCTGGTCATGGAATGACCTTCAGTCCAGACTCAAATTGGCTGTGTTCATTCATTTGAGAAGTTTTAAGAGAATCACTCTAGAGTCTAGACAGATCTACAAACACTAAGTTGCACTTGTTCAGACCTGTAATTAATTGCTCTGTTGATCTCTTCCTTTTGGGTACATTGTGCACACTGTGCGTGTATTGCTACCTGTGAATTGTAAACTAGTTTTTTATTTAGTGTACATTTTGTATTTTTGGAGTTCTTAGGTATCTGTTTGTGTATCATGGATGTTCTATTTTTGTTGTGATGTCTTGTATGTAAGCAAGGATCGTGTAATTTCTTTATTTCTGCCTCTTGGCCAGGTCACACTCGTAAAAGAGATTATGTCTCAATGTGTTTTTATCTGGTTAAATAAAGGTTAAATAAAAAAAATGAAAAAAGATATGGGCTTATTGATGACATCGATATTGATGACATCACTATCAAGCAGACAGACGGAGACATGATGTATCAGGTATTATGATTAAACTAGGAGGAAGCTTTTTTGCCAAAAAAGTGTACAGAAAGAGTTAAAATTAGGTTTTTATGTGGCCACACCCACCAGTTCATTAACACATCTGGTGCCAACCCCGAGTTTCTCGAGTTTGAAAAGGTGCTACCCCTGTGCCCCTGTGCCTTTTTTCAAAAAAAAATTCAACAATGTTTTTTGGACCTCCAGAAATGTATTAGGCATGATCACGATCGCGAAATTGCATGTTTAACCCCCATACCAACCCATTCTTTCAAACATGGCAGCCATGTTTGTTTACATCTGAAGAAAACATAATGGCTGATAAATCATGAATGCCTGAACGGATTTCCAAGTAGATTTTTTGGTTTGAAAGCTGTGAACAGTGTGCACACACGTGGTGCATCATCTAGGCATGGGCGTGCACGATCCGTGCACTATAAATTACATGGAAGTCTATGGAGACCATGGCATCGCGGGACATTGAAGAGAAAAAATCATTGCAACATAAGTGTTAAGTATGCCTGGTTGTCATGGTGGGTGGTGACCCAGCTGAAGTTAGCCACACCCACGTGTGTTGGGTGAACGGTAAAAGGGGAGGGGATGATTATCTCCAGATAGAGTGATGTCACTGTCTGTGTTTTTGGATCGGCACTTTTGACCCACAAGGTGGCAGCCTCAAGAAAGAAATCCAAAATGCAAAGGGAAAACATAATTGCTCATAACAACCACACCAGGGGGTCTAATGAAATACTGTCAACCTCCTAGACGCATGAAAACCAGAAAAAGTACAAAACTATGGCACCACCTCTTTAATATTTAGGTTAGTCTATGTGGTTCTTTAACACTAATGCCTACCATACACTAGAAAAAGGCTAAAGTCAGACACATCTTATCACAATACCCTAAACCTTTGAAAAGACGTTTTTAAACACTTCAATTCTCACATCTAAAGAAATTGGGCCTGCTTCACGAAGCTCTTCGTAAATTCCCTACTATATTTTAGTGTCGATTTTAGTGTGGCCTATATTTTTTAAGTACAGACTGACATGCCATTCATGAAAGGAAGCCTTGATTTGTGCGGATCACAGGTGTTGAGGTGTATCAGATAATGAATCCCACCTGTGCGTAAATCAAAAGCGCGTTCATGTGTAGATCATTAGCGTTGTTCCACGCGCCATTTAACACCATAAAAGGCAACCGGAACATCCAACGTGAAATGAGAAGTGCAAGTTCAATGACGTCACTCGTCAAAAAGAACAGATTTGCAGGCTTACAACGCTTTGCGTCGCAACGCCTTGACAACTTGTAGATCATTGTATTTGGTAAGCGAGTTCCTCGCGCGATGGATCTGCTGAACGTGAATGAAATATTGCTCTTGTGTGTAAATGAAAAGAAAAAAGTTACAAAGTTTAACATCACAGGACCAAAGAATAGGCCAATAAAGCATGGCAGAATTTTATATTTATAAGCCTATTCTTCTGAAAAATTGCTCACCCTTGCTGAGGTACTGTAGCTAAGGAACAAAAAGGATATATTGGGATGCCGCTATCGTGCTCCGCAATAGATGATATAGATTGCGTCATAAGTTTATATTGATCACTGAGAAACATAGGAATACTAGAAACAAGGCTAAAGATTATCTGTACACTATTCAAGATCATTTCAGATCATTTTCATTTCAGAATCGTGAAAATTTGTGCAAGTCTTTGAATAACCTCTTTAAAAAAATATGTATATATATATATATATATATATAATATATATATATATATATATATATATATATTAGGCCACGGACCCCCATCTCAAAATATTTAGTTCCACGGACGCCCCTGAAGCAGTTACAGAGTTACAAATGTTCACTTAAAAATACATATATTCAAATATTTGCACACATTTTCACAACTTCAAAAATAGCAGATCTACAAGCTTGCAGTGCGGCACTCGGTAAAATAATTAAGGCCCCTCCACCTTGGGCCCCTGGTAACTCACCGTAGTATGATCAAGTAGGGCAGAGGTGTCCAAAGTGCCACCCGGGGGCCGAATGCGGCTCGATGACACATCTTATACGGCTTCATTCCTAAATTGTTCTATAAACAGCCCGCCAGCCCTCAGTATTCCTTGTTCCCTGTTGTCTCATTCTGAAGTGGCCAAAGAAAGGCCACTATTTTATTGTATTTTTCACCTTGCACGTAATTGTGATGCATTATGTATGTGACTTTGCTATGGTCCGACCGAAAGTACATTTTATCAGCAGATGTAGTCGGCCCTTGGGTGTTTTAATATTTTCTAATGTGGCCCCCTTTGAAAAAGGTTGGACACCCCTGAAGTAGGGGGTTAATTTACGAAACAGCACACATATTCTAGTTATAATAGAATATGCATAGGAGGTTTCTGCCCAACAGCAACGGCTGTACAGTGTGGTGTGGTAGTGATTGCACTTCTATGGGAGAAGAGAACCCAGGGGCGTCAATTGGGTATGACAGGGGTATGCAGCTGCCATACCCTGGGTGCAGGGGGGAGAATAAAAAGTTACTTTTAAATATAAATCCATGAATACTGTATCTCTATGTCTATCTGTTCTGGTTATTAAGTTCTTAACCCTACCAGTGCCAGCCCCTAGATGGCGCCAAAGAATGCCAGGCTTTCTCCCATAGGCGAGCGCATTAGCATCCGGGGACTCACGTTGCAGTGACGCGCGTGCTCACGTTCATGCACGTCATGGAAAGGTCCCGGATGATAATGCTAACAGAATAGCTATTCCCATTTTGTCATTTTAAAGATCATTTTTCGGCGATTTCGCCGTAAATAAACCTTGCGCCACATCCCTAAAAACACAATCCAGAGATATGGGCCTCCAAAGATGTGGTTTTTCATTGGATTCGGCGGCGATTCGCGGCTACGTTCGCGGCTCACGGCCGGCATGGCTTCCCCAGGATTTGGACCACTGGATTTTAAATTTAGGCTCAGGCTTCAGAAGGCCTCAGATCATTTTATTCATTTCATTAAAAATCCCGAACATGTTCGGGATAGGCACACTGGACTACGTTCCGGAAGCGGCGCTGAACATTCGGTGAACATTGGGGGTCTCAAAAATGTATTTTAAACCATTTTTAATGGAATATATCGTCGGACCATGTAAAATGGCTAGCTGGCTAGCGTAGGACGAGCCAGGACCACCCACGACTCTACAAGCAGCTCAGGGTAAGTCAATTAATAAAAGATTTTTTTTTTTGGATTGAACATATCCCGAACATGTTCGGGATAGGCACAGAATGAGTTAAATTACAGTAAAATAACTGCAAATGCACAATTTAACAAATGGTCACTTTAACAAGGTATTATAATTATATTCTCCCCATCTTGACAAGATGGTATATTCCCAGGTTCCGCAGGTCGGCTGCACAGGTGCAATTCATTATTGTTAATTGTGGCACGTTTACTAACATGCCAAGTTTAGCTGCACCTTGAACAACCGTTCCAGGCTGCCATATCCGGCCCAAGAAACCATAGAAACGGGGGAAACAATAGAATGTACTTCTTAAAATAAATGTATCATGCCTGTTGCTAAGATATGGCAACATGACTGGTGTCTTCGCGCGTGTGCAAGACACCAGTCATGTTGCCATACCTTAGCTTTTTCTGAACTGATGCCACTGGGAGAACCGGCGTAATGGGAGCAGGGAGATTGCATCATTATGAAGACAGACCGGGCGCTCCACTCCCGTCCCTGGATCTGCAGATCCGGGTCTTCACATAGTCAAATCAACAGGACAGCTGACATTTTATTACTAAAAACTAAAATAAACGGCAGAACCTAGTTTCATATAATGTCACACATTGTCAGGATCCAGAAATTGCCCTCCTTTAGGTGCTAAACAAGTGACTTTTTGCAACCTGTTCAGTGGCGTCAGTTCATAAGTTGACAAGGTGTATTTCTTTCATGGATACTACTACAATGTGCATGTCCCTCTTTATATTTGAAAATGAGTAGGCCTACAATTGATTCCAGCTTAAAAAAAAAAAAAAAAGAAAGGACACTTTTCGACCCTGAGGGTATAAAAAGGACAGCGGCTCAAGCCCTTGGGCCCCATCTTTGCATGTGCCTGGAGAGACGAGTGTTAGAGGAATAGTTAAAATCTCGAGAGAGCGAGACGGAGAGGAATCAAAAACCAGAGTGTTAATTCAACCCGGAGAGTGGCAGCTCTCGGACCCTTAGGAATCCATTTTTTACAGAATTAAAGTCTTGGATTTAAATGAACACTCTGGATTTTTCTGGAGAGAGAGAGAGAGAGAGAGAGAGAGAGAGAGAGAGAGAGAGAGAGAGAGAGATAGTGGAGGAGGTTATGTGGTGTGTGTGTGTGTGTGTGTGTGTGTGTGTGTGTGTGTGCGTGCGTGCGTGCGTGCGTGCGTGCGTGCGTGCGTGCGTGCGTGCGTGCGTGCGTGCGTGCGTGCGTGTGTGCGTGCGTGCGTGTGTGTTAGGGATGGGACGATATGAAAATGTCATATCACGATTATTGTGACAAAATAAATCGCGATTCATGATATTATCGTGATAATCAATATCCATTATCCTGGGGCGGAACATTAGCCAAAAAATAGCGGATCTTCAAGCTCACAGCGCGTCGTAACGCGACGCGCTGTGAGCTTGTAGATCGGCTATTTTTTTGGTAAAGACATTTGATAGAGAGTGAAAAAAGACTGTATCAAGTACGTATATTATAAGTACCTTTTACCAACTAGAAATACTGTTCCTTCGAAACAGTGTGGGCTCGCTTCCAACCAAAAAAATAATAGTAAAAAGTGTCAAGGTCCCAGGCAATGCTCTCTTTCATTTTACTGACGTAAAATGGTAATGGAAATACAATGTAGACAAGCAGTGTTATTACATGAACTTAACGTTATGGACAATTAAATCAAAATAAAATTAAAACATAATGTGGACGGTACCTTATGGTACTTTACCTTACTGTACTGTACTGTACTGTACTGTACTGTACTGTATCATACCTTACTGTACCATACCGTATTGTGCCGTACCGTATTGTACCGTACCTTACTGTACTTTACCTTACGGTACTTTACTGTACTGTACCTTACTGTCCCGTACTGTACATTACTGTACTTTACTGAAACGTACTGTACCTTACTGTACTGTACTGTACTGCACCTTACTGTAATGTACTGTACCTTACTGTACTGTACTTTACTGTACACTACTGTATCTTGCTGTACCTTACTGTGCTGTACGTTACTGTACTTTACTGTACACTACTGTACTGTACTGTACCTTACAGTACTGTACTTTACTGTACTCTGCTGTACCTTACTGTACTTTACTGTACTCTACTGTAACTTACTGTACCTTACTGTACTGTACTTTACTCTACTCTACTGTACTGTACCTTACTCTACTTTACTGTACTCTACTGTAACTTACTGTACCTTACTGTACTGTACTTTACTCTACTCTACTGTACTGTACCTTACTGTACTTTACTGTACTCTACTGTACCTTACTGTACTGTACCTTACTGTACTGTACTTTACTGTACTCTACTGTACCTTACTGTACTATACTGTACTGTACTCTACTGTGCCGTACTGTAACTTACTGTACTGTACTCTACTGTACCTTACTATACTGTACTTTACTGTACTCTACTGTACCTTACTGTACTCTACTTTACTGTACTCTACTGTACCTTACTGTACTGTAATGTACTTTACTGTACCTTACTTTACTGTACACTACTGTATCTTGCTGTACCTTACTGTGCTGTACGTTACTGTACTTTACTGTACACTACTGTACTGTACTGTACCTTACAGTACTGTACTTTACTGTACTCTGCTGTACCTTACTGTACTTTACTGTACTCTACTGTAACTTACTGTACCTTACTGTACTGTACTTTACTCTACTCTACTGTACTGTACCTTACTGTACTCTACTGTACCTTACTGTACTGTACCTTACTGTACTGTACTTTACTGTACTCTACTGTACCTTACTGTACTATACTGTACTGTACTCTACTGTGCCGTACTGTACCTTACTGTACTGTACTCTACTGTACCTTACTATACTGTACTGTACTTTACTGTACTCTACTGTACCTTACTGTACTCTACTGTACTTTACTGTACTCTACTGTACCTTACTGTACTGTATTGTACTTTACTGTACCTTACTGTACTCTACTGTACCTTTCTGTACTGTACCTTTCTGTACCTTACTGTACTTTACTGTACTCTACTGAACCTTACTGTACTTTTACTGTACTCTACTGAACCTTACTGTACTGTACATATTCTATGTGTTCTAGATCTACATTTTTGATTCTGTGTTTGGGAACCAGCAACTGTCAAATGGACTCCAACTGTAGTGGAGTATATTGAGTGCATATACTGTAGGCTAACAATCCCAGATCACATCTGTCCTCCACTATGTCTATAACCAAGGCGTTCTTCTATGTGGCCACTCCAGACTGAGGAGTGGAGCATGGCTTTTATTGTGTTTGTGGATCTGACTTGGAAATGCATTGGTTTTGATATCTCCCTGACAACCAACAACAACCACTAATATGGCTGACTGTCCCTGCGGGCTCTAGGATATATGGCTATGGGATTTACATCCCATCGCCCGGACTTGATTCTTGATCACAGCTGTGTAATCAGTAGAGTGGAGAGGGACATTTATTTATAGTTTTAACTATAACTATAGTTTTATACATCACACAGCTTAGACAGTTGGATCAAATCAGAGAGCAGACCTGTGTGAACGCATTGATATAAATAGCATATCTGAAGTGTGAATATTGCAGCCACAGCGACTTAATATAAAAATGGGTCCCTTTCCTCTGTCTCACTCTGTCTCCACTCACTAAACCCATTGGAAATGCATTGGGTGCTTAAAGTTAAACATTTTTATTTTTTTATATTTATACTACAAAACATTTCAAAACCAAAAGTACAAGCACACGTGTCCTCAGTAAGCTGAACACATACAAATTTGAATGGTGTTGAAAGGTGTAAGCGTTTAAGAGATGAATCGCGCCAAAGTTTTGAGGAGATACTGACTATAAATAATGAAGATAACATACGTGTGCTCGCCTTCCAGGCGAGCCCACAATTATAGGGGGTTTAAGTGGCACCGGATATGCAGCTCTGCAAATAAAAGGTGAATTGATCCCAGTGCATGACGGAGGACGATATCACGATAAATTAAATCTCCACGATACGATTATCCATCCCTAGTGTCTGTGTGCGCGCGCTCGCGTGCGCGTGTGTGTGTGTGTGTGTGTGTGTGTGTGTGTGTGTGTGTGTGTGTGTGTGTGTGTGTGTGTGTGTGTGTGTGTGCGTGTGTGTGTGTGTGTGTGTGTGTGTGTGAGGGGTGGTGGGGGGAGAGGGGTAGCTGCCTGGCCCTTCCGCTTGTCAGTGTCATGCTCTTGATGGCCTCCCCCTGCCTCTGCTCCTCTTTAATAACTTGTCAGATCGATGGGCGCCGCTACATCTGCTCCTCGTCTCGTCGTCGGGGGCCCTGTGGCTGCTGCCTATGCCGCGATGGCTCCCGAAGGCAGCTGGGCTTTTTACTGCCGCACAAATGAAGTGTGTGACATTTCTGCCACTTTTACAGGTCACTGTGGAGAGGAAGGAGCAGAGGAGGAGAGGAGAGGAGCAGGGGAGAAGGGCTCACCTCTCTCTCTCTCTCTCTCTCTCTCTCTCTCTCTCTCTCTCTCTCTCTCTCTCTCTGGTTACATGTGTTTGTAAAAGAGCGAACAACAGGGATTGTTAAAGGACTGCAGCAGCGGCCCCGCCGTGACTGGCTGGCGGGAAGGGGGCGGGGCTTGTGTGGGCGTTGGAGATGTATGTATATGCCATATGCTGGTTGAGGCTGTGATGTGCGGTGGTGGAAGAAGTACTCACGTTTTTTTTTACTTGAGTAAAAGTATCAATACTATAATGTAGAAATACCTCCGTTACAAGTGAAAGTCTGGAATTCAGAATGTAAGTAGTAAAAGTAAAAGTGTGAAAGTGTTGGCATCAAAATGTACTTAAAGTACCATAAAGTAAAAGTACAAAATGTTTGAAAATAGCAGATCTACAAGCTCACAATGCGACGCGTTGTGAGCTTGTAGATCGTCTATTTTCAAATGGCCAAGGTATAAAATATGGCTAAAGTGTTTTATGTATGTTTTATAATATTATGATTTATATCTGCAAAGTAACTTGTAACTAAAGTTCTCAAATAAATGTAGTGGAGTAAAAGTACAACATTTGGATCCCAGATGTAGGGGAGTAGAATTAAACGTATTGGAAATTGGAAATACTCAAGTAAAGTACAAATACCTCAAAAATGTTACTAAAGTAAATGTACTTAGTTACTTTACACCACTGGCTGTGAGCGTGTGACCACCGTGCGTGCGCGCATGTGCGCGCGTGTGCTCTCTGACTCCTCTCTCTGTAGATATATGGCTGTCAAAGGGCACACGGCATGCGTGTGTTTGTGTGTGTGTGTGTGTGTGTGTGTGTGTGTGTGTGTGTGTGTGTGTGTGTGTGTGCGCGCGCTCTGCGGATATATGGGTGTTGAAAGGAACACAGGTTGTGTGTGGGTGTGTGGCACACACATCTTTGTAGATATATGGCTGTCGAAAGGAACATGGTTTGTGTGCGTGTGTGTGTGTGTGTGTGTGTGTGTGTGTGTGTGTGTGTGTGCGTGTGCGTGCGTGCGTGTGTGTGTGTGTGTGTGGCACACACATCTCTATATAGATACCGGTACATGCGTGTGGAAAGGAACAGGGGAAGTGATGGTTTTGGGGGTGGGGGAACGTGGTGGGAGGTGGGGAGGACGATGAGTGATGGGAGGGGCGTGTCAGGCTCAGGACCTGTCAGAGACTATTTCTATATATTTTTTTTTTCTTCCTCTTTTTGATCGGTGCTCCTGGAACAGGAGCTAATAAGCTCCAACGTCTGGCTTTGTCCGGTCAAAAACTGGTGGGAAAAACATGTTAACAAATCGTAACCTGACTTGCGCCAGATGATAGCAGCAGTGCGTATTGCTCTGCTTACTATCCATCTGGGATTGCTCCGGCAGACTTGATGTAAGGGGCGGGCCATTTTTTGAAATTATTTAGCAGGTGATTGGATGGGGCCGTCTGTCTATCACAGTCTGGGAGTGCCAACTCCAACCACTCATATTGGCCTGTCTGCGTGACGTTCCACCCAGAATCCGCCTCCTGGGTTTCCACGTGGTCTGCAATCAGACTCTATTGGCTCAGAGCCGCTCAGAGCCCGCCCGTAGCTGCCGCTGATTGGTCCGGCCCGGGGCTTTACGAGTGTTATCAACTCTCACCGAGAGAACTCAGATGGTAAAGTAGAGCGGTAGCCTACGCACTACTGCCACCATCTGACGAAAGTCAGGTTAAACAAATCGTTGTTGTCGGGTGAAAACCCTGTATGTCCGAAACTGTTCGTTTCACATTTATCATTTTAAAAATGATTTAAACTAGTGAAAACAGCCGATCTACAAGCACATAACGCCTCGCGGGGCTTTGCTTTATGAGAGAACATACAAATTTGAAACTTGGAGATACAAGGTTTCCGCTCGACAACAACAAAATGTTCGGGGGTTAGGCCAACGGAAGCGTGGCTTAGGTATGGCCAACATCTCGCCACAATCGTCTCAAAGTTTGTTGTACGTTCAGGGTCCCATTGGCCGAGCTTCACACGACGCTCCATGATTGGCTATAGCGGGACACTTGATGAAATTAACTCATAAATAGCACCGCTAGGGCTGTCACGATTACTACACTATTGCCTAATCGCAATTATTTGACATAATCGCGATTATTCTTCATAATCGGCATAACCGTTTCCATGTTGAAACATTTTCAGATTTCTTTTTTTTAAGTAAAAAATAGTGGAAATAGAAGATCACGTGTCGCATCATGACGCGTTGTGAGCTTGTAGATCGGCTATTTCCACAATCAATGTTCTTTTTTAAGCATAAAGTTGTCAAATATGTCAGTAATTTCATTGTATATTTAGGTTATGTGTCATATCTGCCATGTGCAACTTCAAAGCCCAAAAGCCAAACAGAAATGTAATTGTCAACGACAAAAAACACAATTAAACCGTTAATCGCAATTATTTGAGTGACAATTAATCGCCATGTAAAATGTCATAATCGTGACAGCCCTAAGCACCGCTCACTTCACACTAAGTGTGATTTTTCCTCTTCCTCTTCCTCTTCCTCTTCCTCTCCTCCCCTCCCCTCCCCTCCCCTCCCCTCCCCTCCCCTCCCCTCCCACTGAAGTGCAGAGACAGAGGAAGCAGCGTGATCCATGAACCTGCATGGAAATCAATGCGGTGCAGCCCCCAAAACATGAAATCGATGCGCCCGGCCGCCTCGGCCAAGCGAGACGCTGGCTCAGTATCAGCAAGCGAGCGAACGCCCGAGCGGGGGGTCCGTCCCGAGGAGGGGAGGAGGGGATAAACTGATGCGGGGGTTTTGATCGGAGGTGGAGCTTGTTGAAGTCTGCCAGAGCAGTGGCTCTCAAAGTGGGGTCCAGGGACTCCCCGGGAGTCCTTTACGGGGTTCCAGGGGGGTCCCCAGCAAAATGAGTTCGACATACAAGCAACACCTCAAACAATCGCCTATGTCTCAGTCCTCCCTGGTTCTCTACGCTGCTGGTTGTGGCTCACGCGGTAAGGTGAAAACCCTCCACGCATTCTCTGTTCGTGAACATTAATGGGACATGCTCAATAGTAATTCAGCTCTCCTGGACACAGATACTCACCTGATACTCACCTGAATGGCCCTGGAAACGAAGCATAAACCCACGGGAAAGCGGACAGTGAGCGTAACCTGAAAAAGGACGAATTTTAGTTAACTGTTTATGTTCCGTTATATTCCCTATTCTAAAGTACTCACCTGAGGCCCTACTTCTAAAAGTACTCACCTGAAGTCCTACTCTAAGTACTCACCTGAAGTCCTACTCTAAGTACTCACCTGAAGTCTTACACACTAAGTACTTACCTGAAGTCTTACACACTAAGTACTTACCTGAAGTCTTACACACTAAGTACTTACCTGAAGTCCTACGCTGAGTACTCACCTGAAGTCTTACATACTAAGTACTTACCTGAAGGCTAAGTACTCACCTGAAGTCTTACACACTAAGTACTTACCTGAAGTCCTACTCTAAGTACTCACCTGAAGTCTTACACACTAAGTACTTACCTGAAGTCCTACGCTAAGTACTTACCTGAAGTCCTACGCTAAGTACTTACCTGAAGTTCCACGCAGAGTACTCACATGAAGCCCGGCCCTCATCGTAATTCCCCCCAAGCCCTGTCCTAAGTACTTACCTTGAAATGACTCTTACGTTTGCTCTGCTGCTATCTCTTCTTTTCTAAATAAACAAGAGCCCGTTTTTGGCTGATTTTGCACTGCCTCCGAGTGTGGCGTGGTTTCAGTTCTCCACAATAGCATAAAGATCTGTTCAACCACGTCAAACCCTATTATACATGACATGAAAGGGGGCTTGAGCCCCTGCACTTTTATCTGTCGATATTTCCACCAAAGGCCCTTTTTAGAAAATGTCAGCACCTGCCTCTCTAACATTCTCTGCAAGTCCCTGAAAACATGCACACAAGAACACACACAAAACCTTTTCAGACGAGAGTCCACGGCCAAAGAGTGCGAATGGGACCCCTACCACCCACCCCCCTTCTTAGTCTGGGTGCCACGCGGAGGAGCGAGGTCAGGTCGATGCAGGAAGGAGGAGAGGGGGTGCGGAGGAGGAGGTTTGGGGGAGTGTGTGTGTGCAGGGGCGTCGATTGGGTATGGCAGGGGTATGCAGCTGCCATACCCTGGGTCCTGGGGGGAAATAAAAGCTACTTTTAAACATAAATCCATGAATGTCTCTTTGTCTATCTGCGCTGGTTATTATGTTGTTAAATTACAGTAAAATATACTACAAATGCAAAATTTAACAACATGGTCACTTTAACAAGGTATTATAATTATATTCTCCCCATCTTGACAAAATGGTATATTCCCAGGTTCCGCAGGTCAGCTGCACAGGTGCAATGCATTATTGTTGATTGTGGCACGTTTACGAACATGCCAAGTTTAGCTGCACTTGAACAACCATTCCAGGCAGCCCAAGAAACCGTAGAAACCTGTGTAAAAAAATGGGAAAAAAAAAATATATATACAGTATATAGTTTTTTTCAGACATTGTGAAAATAGCCGATCTACATGCTCACAACGCCTCGCAGCGCGAGGCGTTGTGAGCACGTAGATCTGCTATTTTCACAATAGAACCGTGTTATCCAAGATGTAATGCCTATTTTCCATGAGGACTCCCATCTTTCATGCCATACCCTTGCTTTTGCTGAACTGACGCCACTGTGTGTGTGGTGGGGTGTGTGTTGGGTCGGGTCGGGTTTGGTGATGAGGACGGTCCCCTGCTGCCTTCCCTCCAGCAGCCCCTCCCTCCCTCGCCCCTGTGGAGAGGAGCGCAGGGCCAGGCCTGTCACACAGGAGCCCAGAAGACCAGCCGGAGCAGTGACCCCTCCATTGGGCAGCTGCGCTCCCCGAGTCATTGACATGCAAACTGCAGCTTAGACCTCGCGGGGGAAACGCAGCCTTTAACACCAATGTTACACGCGCGCACGCACGCACGCACGCACGCACGCGCGCACACATGCACGCACGCACGCACACGCACACGCAAACATGCACGCGCGATCTTCATTACTTACAAGTATCAGGTTGCACACTGGCATGTGCTTAGACAGCACACTTAAATATGAAATGCCCAGCTAGTACCGCGTGTGTATAGTACATCCTAAAAGCAGTGCTGTGTGCGTGTGCGTGTGTGTGTGTGTGTGTGTGTGTGTGCGTTTGCGTGTGTGTGTGTGCGCGCGTGTGTGTGTGTGTGTGTGTGTGTGTGTGTGTGTGTGTGTGTGTGTGTGCGTGTGTGCGTGCGTGTACATGTTGTGTTTGACCGAAAATTTGCAGACTCAAACTTGCATGCACAATATAATGCCATGTTTCAGCCCTTTATGTACGCATACATGCATGCACGCACGCATGCACGCACCCACCCACGCACACACACACACACACACACACACACACACACACACACACACACACACACACACACACACACACACACACACACACACACACACACACACACAATTCAATTCAAAACAAAGGGCTTTTTTTGGCATGAGAAAACATACGTTTACTTTGCCAAAGCAGAAGTGTACATAATACAATACAATAACACACACACACACACACACACACACACACACACACACACACACACACACACACACACACACACACACACACACACACACACACACACACACACTTGTATCTGCTATTTTCAAAAGGTCTTTAAATAAAATGTGGAATATTTGGAAGATTTTTTAAACATCGGAACATGGCTCACACCAGTGCACAAATCTGGTTAGGAACTCCCTGGCACAAAACATTTTCAGATGTTGGTTAGGGACAAAATAAAAATACAATAACCATAGACACTAGGGATGCGAAGATATACCGGTACGGATCGTAATCGCGATACAAACGTCCGCGATATGGTTGAATCGGTTCATTCAGTGTGTACCGGTACAATAGACGGCCGAAATCGTGATGGATCGTACCGTGAGTGTCTGGATCGGTAAATTCCGCGATTGTATCGGTTCTTCCATATAGTATTTCATTCTATCCTGTGTTTCCGAGGCGCCATGAATGCACCATCATCAGCCGTTCAACCCCCTCCCCAAAAGCCAGTCTTTAACGCGAGCTGCGACTCGGACAGACGGACAGCATCTGCACTCTGCATGCAGGCAACCAGGGAGACAGACAGTGCAGCGAAATGCGAGTGAATCAACACGGACGAACTAGCAGCCCCACGGGTTAAAAAGATGCAAGATTAGTTGTACAGTACTTAGCTTTATAACATCCAAGTCCGCTGCGCTGATTGTTGTCACAGAGTAGCACAGGCTGATCGAGTGATATGTAATCAACAGCCGTTTCTTAGCGAATCTCCGACGGACAATTGATTGAGATCATCTTCTGCGCTATATTAACTGCACACACACAACAACAATGTTGCTGGGTGTTGTAGGACTACTGCTTGCGTTTAAAACAAAGTAGACCTATTTGTCACTGTTCTACAACTTTCCTGTTTGATGCAAGCAACTCTCTCACTTTCTCTGCTGCTAGTTCTGCTCTGGGATTGGGAAAGAAGCCTAATTTATACATCGCAGTACAAGGGTGTCGCACCTAAAATAGCAGACCTACAAGCTCACAATGCGTCGTGGATGCGACGCGCTGTGAGCTTGTAGGTCTGTTTTAAAACATTTTGGCTATACAAATTGCATAATCCTGGATTAAATATAATATAATATAATATTATATAATATAATATAATAATACAAACCAGGGAGGGACTTTATTGTTTTTCAGGTCAAGGACCCCTTAGCTCAGACAGAGATCAAGCAGGGACCCTCGCTGTAGGCTAGGCATTATAGCCTACTGTATCACACAAATATTTGGCAGGCCCCCTGTAATAACCCTGGATTGGGGTCCCTGACTCCCAGTTGAAGACATATACGCCTACTAATAATGACATAGGCCTTCTATATGATTAGTTATGAAACAATTCTACAATAGCCAGCAGCTTTGTGTTCTCCCAGAATACTATAGGCCTATGTTGGGTTGTTAGACAGAGCCTAGTACTACAGTGAAACAATAAATTGCCTTGAATTTAAATTTCATAAATTTTTAGTCGCTATGTTTTGTACATTTTGGGATTTGGGCTTGAATCGTGGTGAATCGTGAATCGTATCGCATCGTATCGGGAACAGGGGTGGATCGCGATGTATCGTATCGGCAGGATTTCAATGTATCGCAATTATATCGTATCGCTGGCAGTGTATCGAGGTCCGTATCGTATCGCCTCAGTGGTCGAGATTCACATCCCTAATAGACACGTTTCACATAGTAAACTGCGACCTTCGGTCGCAATAACATTTCTGCTCCTTTCCGAAGGGCCCCCATCACGGCACCCCCCCCTGGCGGCCCCCTCTTGGGGACGCGGCCCTCACTTTGAAAACCCCCTCTCTATAAAGTCACCCAGTCGATACTCCCCAGCTCTGGTACTGGTTAAGTTGACCCGGCAGAGCCGGTTGACATGAGCGCCATGATTGATTCTCTATAGCAGTCAGTCCCGCGGAAAAGGTCTCTTGGAGCTGCATGGCATTTCCAGGAACGCCGCCCACGGCTCAGGGGTCCCCGCCGACAAGCTACCGGGGGGCCCTGGGGGGCCAGCGGGGGCCTCCCCCCCTACTCCTCTGTCACGGCAGACCTTGGACACCGCGGCACCCCTGGCCTCGTTAGAAGAGCACAGGACCATGCTAATGACGGGGCTAGTCAGGCAGAGACACCTGAGCGCAACACATTGTCCCTGGCCCCCCTCTCCACCCCCCCGGCTCTGACTGAAAGGCTGACATGACACGCTTGTCAGCCGCCGCTCCGGACGTCAATATAAGAGAGAGCAGCTTGTAGGCTGTCATTCACCCCCGCATGAGCCGGGCCAGGAATTAACACCAGCAGCCACCATACCAGCCAAGTGTACGCCTGTGGCTGGGAGGTTTCTCTCTCTTACGCTACCAGACGGTTTGGCAGGTTATCAACCATTTTGGGAGGTCTTATTCTATTATTTTCAGCAAATAAAAACAGAGGTTCATTTAAACACTTCAGCTTAGAGTTAACCATTTGACATGTATTAGAAATAACATTATGCAATGATATAATATTGCATTGATTTTGGCAGATGGGCTCTGCTCTGATGATATACAGATGTATCTGTGTAACCATAACATAACACAGAATCTGCTATCTCAGACCCCCCAGAGCAGAGCATAAGTTACAGATGTACATAAAACATCAACTTCCAATTACATCATAAATTACAGCACATAGAATAACCATAGTACAATCAACATTTCATCATACCACAATCATAGAATAACCATGGTACAATCCACATGTTATCCTATCACAGAGCATCCATTACAACTGAAGCTAAATGCCACAGGGAGGAGGCCGGGGAGGTGGAGGAATTTTCTAACACACATCACACAACCTGCTTTGACAGCTGAACATGTAGAATGAGCAGTGGCTGCTTATAAGGACTACACTGAGAAATGAGGGCGTGTATGAAGTAGCTTGTAGCGAATGAGAATGAAGTAAGAATGAACGTGGGCGTATGAATTAATTAGCTGTTAGCGAATGAAGAGGGGGGGTTCGGGGTATATCTAGACTCTAACTTCCGTGTCCAAATGAATTACGCTGCGCTAGATAACTGTGAAAAGTGTGAAATATTCCTGAGCACCACTGCAGTCTAGCAGTGGTTTTCAACCTTTTTCATGTCAAGGTCCATTATTTAATCAGCATTTGAGCCACAGGTCACTATTTGATGAGATTTAGCCTCTCAGACCCAAACGTGTTGTCGTTGGATAAGATTTTGCCAACAATTCCATAAGACAGAGATGACAGGCGAACGATGATCAAAATAACAATTCTTTTACATTCTCTAATTGTGTACAAGTAGTTCAGGAGTGGCTTATTGTTGGTATCAGCCGGTAACACGCGGCTAATTTGGCTTTTAAAATAATGTCTACTGTGAATTTTATAGTGAATGTTATAGTGTGGCCTATATAGACATGGCCTACTGTATGGATAATTAAGGCTGTTTTTTCCTCTTCGTTAGCACAAACAAACTTCGACACGAAAATAAAATGGAATTTTTAATACAGTGCTTTATTGGTGGAAGTGTGGTTGCCGGGTCCAAGTGTGTGGGACTTCATGAATGTGAATCAGAGCATTGTTGGAAAACGAGCATTGCAAGCTCAGCGAAACCCTCTGTGGATAAATAAAGGTTGGGCGGAAAAGGTACCAGAATGTTTGTATAGCACAAAGTGCAGCAATGCTGAAAAGATAAGATAAAATATATTGACCCCTGAGGGGAAATGTGGTAATTTCTGCACCCAGTATGCATAAACAAGCAAGCGGCAACAGAAAGTAAACAAGGCTACTTAGGACATAAACACAATTGAGCGCAAATAATTTCTATTTCAAACATTTTACACAATGTGTTAATTAACCTTAACTGCATGTTCTAATGGGAATTGGCATGATTTCTTTTCTTTTTTTTATTATGAAAATCAAAACCCACAATTTGTTCGCTGTTTGTCATAGTCCTTTACTTAAATGATTAACTTTTACATATAAGCTTACGCCATGGAGGCTTGAGTGAGTATTTATTTTTTGTAATCGTCGCATTCCTAAGACAAAACAATTATTATAGTGAATTAACCCCCATTGATTCTGGATGAATGGGGTTACATTTTTTGTAATCAAATTATTGTCTTGGGAATGCGACAAAAAACTGAAAATATTATTGAACTAAAGTCTCCATGGCGTAATCAATAGGGAAAAAAGGTAATTTTAGGAGTGAACTACTCCATTAGTACATATGACTTTCATTGGACCTGTACTTTACATAGGAAAAAATCTTCATTGAAAACCAGTCACAGACTCAAATAAAAAAGCATTTACAGTGTTAACACGGTTCAGTCTGGTATTGTTGTGCTGTGCTCCGTGCAGCCTCCTCAGACGGAGGCATCTGCTTGGTATTCAGACGGACGCCTCTGCCCACTGTGTCTGAAATTGCAGGAGCCGGGGCACCCTCCGGGTCAGAGCAGGGGTAAGGGGGTTTGCCAGAAGCGTTGCCCCCAGCAGACTGAGCCCTCACTGGGCACGGCTCTCTGATCTGCTCCCCTCCCCTTCCCCCTTCCCTCTCCGCGCACCGAGACAGTAACAGACTATTGATATCTCAGAAACACAGCTCTGTCTAGCCAGCTCTCCCCTCTTCTGCCCCTATTCCGTCCCCTTTTTGAAGTTGTTTCAGGTTAATTTTTCAGGTATATAGTATATCGTCACTGTCGGGCAGAAACCTTGTATCTCCAAGTTTCGAATTTGTACGTTTTTTTTCCGCAAAGTAAAGCACTGCTTCATCACACAAGGCCGTCACACAAAAGTAGTGAAAACAGCAGATCTACAAGCACACAACGCCTCGCGGTGCGAGGTGTTGTGTGCTTGTAGATCGACTGTTTTCACTAGTTTAACTCATTTTAAAAATGATAACGGGTTTGTACATACAATGTTTCCACCTGGCAACGACGATATATATATTTTTCTTCTCATTTATATCCATCTTTGTTTCCTTTTTCCCCCCCGGTATTTTCTCTCTCTCTCGGACCGTTTTCCCCCAGTCCGTTTCATGCTCTGACAACGAGATCTGTTGCGCGAGGGGTTCAGGGGGTAGTAGTAGTTGGAGGAAAAAGAGCGGAGAGCAGATGCCTTGCGGTTGTGTCCTTCAGCTTGACAAGAGGAGAGATTTCATGAGCTACATGATCATGGTCAAAGCCCGCGTCCGTCTGAGTGCCCCCTCGGTGCCAGTGGGCATTGCAACCCCCAGCCTGCTTAGTACCTTAGATGTCAAAGCTTCCACCGGGGACGTGTCAGGAGGTACGTGTCAGCACCGTGTTGGAATGCAGAGAGAGAGTGGATGGAGCCGCATATCACCCCTGTCCCGTCCCCCCATCCCTCCCTCCCCCAGCCCCTGACAGCCTATGAATATCTATCTGACCCGTCCTCTCTCTGCCGCGGATTAAATTATCCTCGATGTCCAAAAAGGACATTCCATAATGATGCCATAACAATTACAGAAGCCCTTGGCAGCTCATCTCTCCTCCCAGACCCAAATGAAGGGACCTTTATCTCACTCCGACCGGGAAAGCATCCGTGTATTTTTTTTTAGACTTTATAATGTTGGCTATATTCGAAAGATTGCTAGATGTACGAGCTCGCAGCACTAGGGCTGTCACGATTATGATGTTTTACGTGACGATTAATTGTCACTCAAATAATTGCGCTTAACGATTTCATTGTGTTTTTGTCGTTGACAAATACATTTCTGTTTGGCTTTTAGGCTTTGTTACAAGTTACACCTGGCAATCATGACACATAACTTAAATATAGTAAGAAATCACTGACATATTTGACAATTTTATACTTAATAGAGAACATTGATAGTGGAAATAGCCGATCTACAAGCTCACAATGTTATAAGCTTGTAGATCTGCTATTTCCACTACTTTTTGAAAGTGTTTGTAACTATAACATTGTAACATTTCTCAACATGGAAACGATTATGACGATTATGCAAAATAATTGCGAGTGCCCCAAATAATTGCGATTAGACGATTATGTAATAATTGTGACAGCCCTACGCAGCGCGTCACTTCATTCCACGCTAGGAGCTTGTACATCTAGCAATTTTTTGAACATCGTTTCTAAAAATCTTTTGAAAGTGCAAGCAGAGAACCAGTGATTTTTAGAAGTCATTCGTAGAGAACGGACCACAGGTCTCGATGGCTTATTAGGGAGATCTGGGGGTCCTCCTTCAACCCAGCTCCATGGTGCCACGCGGTAAAGGGCAGCATCGGCGGAGCCAACACACTAAATGAGAGCCCTAATGAAGGCCACAAGCAGCACAACTATATATAGACATAATGACCACCGTCGCTCGCTGTACAGTTGGAATTTTTGCAGCGGTGGAGAAGAGTCGGTGTCGGCTCGTTCCCTGTTTGTGTTTTCTTCCCCTAGCCTGGCTGGCTGGCTGCTGCTGCAGACTGGTGTCGCAAGCATAATTGTTCCTTGGAGAACGAGCCATTTTTCATCAGATATGCTGGTGGTGGGATAGTTAGAGCAGCGTGGTGGTTAGCAGGGTGCTGAGGTCAGGGGCTGTGGTGCTGCTGCATTGTATGTGTGCTGCTGCACTGGTGTGAGCCATGGAAACCCCTGTGTGTGTGTGTGTGTGTGTGTGTGTGCGTGCGTGCGTGCGTGCGTGCGTGCGTGCGTGCGTGCGTGCGTGCGCGTGCGTGTGTGTTAGGGCATTCAGCAAATATTCGAATATCAAAGTCACTATTCGACGTTGTTCACCGAAGTCGAATATATATATATTTTGTTTTTCTCTTTAAAAAATCTATAGCTTATAAAGCTTGGCTAGACTAAGTCATAAGAATGAGTTGTCAATGCCCCTGGTGGATGAATTTGTTGAACTGGGGACCCCCACCCTGACAAGCACTTGGAATTGCAGGTATTACATTTAATGTTACTCGGTTCCGCAGATAAATATTGTGAAAATAGCAGATCTACATGCTCACATGTTGTGAGCATGTAGATCTGCTATTGTATTGCTATTGTATTGCAATGTTCGCCTCTTGCTTACTTAATATTTGACAGTTTGGCCAGTCCTGTCGAATATTCGACTATTCGAATACTTTGAGGTAGAATAATTAGAATACTAAAAATCACTATTTGTGAATGCCCTAGTGTGTGTGTGTGTGTGTGTGTGTATGTGTGTGTGTGTGTGTGTGTGTGTGTGTGTGTGTGTGTGTGTGTGTGTGTGTGTGTGTGTGTGTGTGTGTGTGTGTGTGTGTGTGTGCGCGTGCGTGCGTGCGTGCGTGCGTGCGTGCGTGCGTTTGATCTGATCAGGTGTTGCAACAGCAGGGAGAATGAAACGCAGGAGTAAAAGCTGGAACATAATATCATTGCTGTTTGGTGGAAACCTTTGTAATTGTTTTATTAAATAGTGAAAATAGTTTTAATTTAAATAGTGACAATAGTTTTAATTTAAATAGTGAAAATAGCCAATCTGCAAGCTGACCTGATCTGCTAATTTCACTACTGTTGTGTGACTACTCTTGTATGACTAAGTAGAGCATTAACTTACGACAAAACACCACAATTCGAAACATGATGGGACATACAAGGTTTCCCCTGCGGCAAATTAAATGCACGTACACAAACATGGGCGTTTGAAGCTACTGTATGCAAGATCATTTTCACACGTCGTTGCGTTCTGGAAAGTGTCAAGCATGCGAGTGCACTAAATATTGAATAACATTGTGTTGCAGATTAAACTTTTTCATAGATTTCATAGCTTCATAGACTTCAGACTTCTGTAGCGTTGTGTTGTATTCACGTTAATATGTATTTTCAGACAGTTAACCACTTCTTAAACCCTCAAAACTTTGTCACTTTGTCTGCTCTTTTTCCCCCTACACCAAACCACTTTGCCGAAAATAGCGGAACTATCAAGCTCAGCTGGGATGCTAGAGTTCAAGTGGTCAATGAAAAAGTGGACAAAAAAAAGTTCCTATCACTCCAGTAAGACTCCCTATAATCGGGAGATAAGCGATCATGTACACCGGCTCCGAATTTGCCATGCGGCAGGTGGCTGCGGCTGTGTTTTTTTTTTCCCTAACGAACCCAGTTCGATTTGTGCGTCTTGTCGCATGCGGTGAAAACTCATTGACTCTTTTTATGACTTATTTTTGGATCCGCAGCGTGGATTCCGCACAGCCTTGCACACCAAATCCAATGCGTTTTAATCAAGCAGCAAACGGAAAGAAACGCAACGATCCTGTGTGCAAAGGGCTTTACGATGAGTATCCGAATAAAGTGGATGTGACGCACCCGCTCCCTTGGTGCAGTAGCGATAACAAGTCCTACTGGATGTCCTACTGGATGTCTTCTTTCAATATTTTTTGGGGCGTTATTTTGTCATTCTCTGGTATTGTTGGTATTACTTCCATGATGTTTTCAGATGTTTTCTTAAACTATACATGCATAACAAGAATATGCCGCTCAAAAGACTCTGTCTGTGCTATTGTGTTTCTGTTATGTTTCCAATGAGACTACAGTTCCGTGCAGCAGTAACTACTTCTGATACTCGCCGTTCGGGAGCTGTCGTTCCAGACTCTATATGGCATTCAGAGATTGTGGAATAGTTGAAATTGCAGGAGCCCCCCTATAGTAACTCTGAGGACTCCCTGTTCAATGTAACTCTATGTGGGTATATTACCTCCACCGGTGCATAAGATTGCACACTGTGAGTATGTTTACCAGGGACATGTGTTTGTGCTGTCTGGGCCAGGCCTTGTCACTGGTGCTTTTGTACTTGCACTGTGGATGTGTCAGCCTTACGAGTCAAGAACCAAACCAAAATGTACAACATAAAAAAGTTACAAAAATAAAATTCTGGCCCGATGTCATTGTATGGTATGTTTTTGTTTGTTTGCACTGGATCGGTGAATGAGTGAACATACAGTCTATCAAGTGCATAGAGTGAATGTATGAATGTGAATGGAAATGTTTCGATGAATTGAACAACACACATGACCCCAATGGAAACAAGCTTTCTTGGCTTTAATCCTTTCAGCATTCTTTTGCATAGAACTGTACTTTCTGTGCTTTTTTGCAAACTGTTAATAAAGTATTCAATCAATCAATCAATCAATCAATATACGTACATCTATCATTATACGGTATGTCGAAGTGAATAATATGAATGAACATATGTACAATTCTGCCCATGAAGTATACTGGTGACATGGTGGTCCACAATTTATCAACACAGGGTATATACATTAATGCACAGTCAATCAACAGTGGATATACTGTAATAATGAATGTGTACTGAATGGTCTATAATAAGTGAGTATATAGCTCGATGAATATCATGTATAATAACAGTCTATGAGTGAATCTACAGTCTCTCAACAGTGATCCTTGGCAGACACCTGCCATATAGTGCTACTGTAATGTGCATCCTACTGTAGTAGTCCAAGTGTGAGTGCACCAGAGAGTCTCTACAGCCAGGAGTCACTGGTCCAAACAGTGTCAGTAACAGACAGTGCGGGTCTTTAAGGCTTACATGTACAGCACTGTGTACAACATGTCTGTTTACTTATTTGTGTGCATACATCATATAGTATGCATCTTGTTCTATAGCATCATGCCATATGTTGACATGTCTTTGGTGTGTGTGTGTGTGTGTGTGTGTGTGTGTGTGTGTGTGTGTGTGTGTGTGTGTGTGCGTGCGTGCGTGCGTGCGTGCGTGTGTGTGTTTACTCGTGCTAGCATACACACACACATGCACGCACGCACACACACACACACACACACTCACGCACGCTGGACATACGCACGCACGTACACACACACACACACCCACACAGATACTATTGGGGTGAGTATCCAGTCCGGATGCTCACTCTGCAATATCTCACGCACGCACGCACACACACACACACACACACACACACACACACACACACACACACACACACACACACACACACACACACACACACACACACACACACACACACACACACACACACACACACACACTCTCTCTCTCACACACACACACACACACACACGGTTGAGTGCTTGTGTCCGCACACACACACATACTGTACACTGGCGCGGCGCGGGCAGAGAGTGAGTGAGGGCTGGTGAATTATCATGCGGGGCGGTGTGTCTGTGGTCTGCTCTATTATGCATGGAGCTCTGGGGAGACCAGCAGGCCAGTGGAGTGTGAGAGGGAGGCCCAGGAGCCAGCCACGCTGTCGGACACATGTCAGCACAGTCACTCCACCTCTCTGTGGACCCTCTGGAGCTCTGCCTCCACACACACGCACGCACGCACACACGCACGCACGCACGCACGCACACACAAGCACACAAGCACACACACACGCACAGGGGCGTCACAAGGGGGGGGGGGGGGGGGGGGAGTGGGACTGCAGAGTTACCAGGGCCCAAGGAGGTGGGGGGCCTTAATTATTATTACTTTAGCTATTGATTGTATATAGCAGATATACAAGCTCACATCTGGGGGGGGGGTCCCTGGAACTAAATATTTTGAGATGGGGGTCTGTGGCCAAATATATCGTTTTAGGGGTCCTTCACATGAAAATATTTGAGCACCACTGATATATAGAAACATTTATTTAAAAAAAAAAAAAAAATTAGAGGGATTTGAAATATTCAAAGACTTGCACAAATTGTCATGATCTTTCAAAAATATCAGATCTACAAGCTTGTGAGCTTGTAAATCTGCTATTTTTCAATAGTTAAAGCACAAAATAATTCTTGTACCCAGGGCCCAGAATTTGGTGCGACACCCCTGCACACACACACACATCCCTCACTACACACAACAGAAGCGCACACGCGTGCGCGCCACAATGCTCAGTAGCCAGACAAATCTGTACACACACCCGCTCACCCGCGGCCTGTCAAGACTAAAGTCAATGTGATCTGCACCATGTCTCGCACAGCCTGTGAATCATGCTTAATATTGTTGCCGTCGCCCCCGAAAAACCTCGTATGTCCAGAAGAAGTGTCGCTTTTTCAGGACATGGAGAACAAGAGCCTGTGTGTGTCCAGTGGATCTGTGTGTGGTTGATATTTGGTCACGAGCTCTGGTTAATACTTTTAATCGATTCAGTATTTATACAAACCCCCATAGACAGACATGACCACTTTCACCATAAAACAAGTGGTTTAAAACAGCAGATGTGGGGGCGCACGCAGGGCTAGTGGTCCAGGAGCATACCACATGCTGTACAGGCTCTAATGCCTAAGCATGTTTTGATTGATATATATGTTACAGTCATTTTGGGTAACTCAGTGAGACTGTGGTAAGAGCGCTCGTTTTGTAGTTCACCACACACCAATCACCACCAGATGGCGACAACAGCCAGTCAGCCATTCACTAGTGCAGGCGCTGACGTCACTCGTTTGCGACTCTCTTTCGTTTATTTACTAGCCCAGCTCGGCTGTGTTTAGCCATTAGCTTATTATGCCTTACTCTAACCCTAACCCTAACCCTAACCTCAGTAAAACTATGCCTAACCCTAACCCTAACCCTAACCCTAACCTCCGTGGGGTGCGCGCTATCATTCCTGCCGACGCGACGTTGTTGTGGGTCAAAGCGACCACTTGTTCCGCCCCGCGACGCACGACAAGCGCTCCGTTTCTCTATCTAACCGTTTCTCTATCTAACCGTGACATATATATATATTGTATTTTATTGGACAAAAATGTAGTACAATGCAAGAACAGTCAAAACACTTAAGGGGAACACACACTGGACGCGGAGGCGGTGCGGAAGCGGCGCGTCAAAAAATACGGCCCTGTTATTTTCAATGAACTAACCCACACCGGCGGCGTCAGACGTGCGCAACCGCGGGTCTGCTGCCTCGCCTGCCGCGCCGATACGCCACTGTTCTATTTGTCCAGCGTTGCCGCGCGTTGAACATGTTCTCCCATGCTCTCCCCACCGGGGGAAATGGATGCGCTGTGTGGCAGCGCACCACATCCATTTGGGGTTACCGCGCGGCACTTCACGTGCCTCGATACCGCGATGCGACGCTGCGCAGCCGTCCGCGTTCAGTGTGTGCTCCCCTTTAGTCTACAACACACCAAAAAAGTCCTTGCGGTCTTGTTTCCTTTGGGGTCCTTTATTTGTCCTTTATGTGTCAGAGGTTTATAATTAAAAGTATAATTTACAAAAAACACATTACAAAAGTTTAAATATGGAGATACAAGGTTTCTGCCCAACAGTGACCATATATTCAGCGAGGCTGTTAGGCCATTTCAACCCTAGCATGCCTATTCTAAGGGGAACATTTGGTAAGAATGCAGACCTACAAGCTCACTTATGTGAGCTTTTTTTGGCAAAGAGTTTAGGAGGGAGGGCGAGCTCCGAGGGCGTCTTCGTCCGGAGACGCGACCACAGATGCGATAGCACGAGCCCCGGATATGCATGCTGTAAAAATAGGATCGGTTCCATTTTGTACGTGCGCGTATGCGTTTTGTACACAGACTCCCAGGTCTCCCGCACATATACTTGCGTTTTCTGGTGAAGCCCGGCCGTTAGACGCGACCGCAGGCGCCCGCGGACGCGAGGACGCGAACACCGGCCGCAGATTAGATGTGTCCTCTCCGCGGACTGAATGTGGATTAGACACTGATCGATAAGGATTGATCGATATCAATACAAAATTACATTTTAATGTTAGACACCACTTTCAGTGTTAAAAGTGTCAAGGTTATTGGAGCTGTGTGGAACACAAGCTCCCTATACGTGGCCGTGTGTGTGGGTCTCCGTCCGTGTCTGTATGTAGCCTAAACTTCGGCACGCTACTAGTCCCGCACCATTTACGCCACCCCCGCAATATATACATCAAAACGTGCGGCTCGGCCGGGAATGGTGTGCTAGTAACTTTCTTTCCGATCCGCCTTACAATGGCGACATAATCGGCAAAAAACTACGCTGAATTGTCCCCATTGACTTATAATGGGACAATGCAAGACATCACATTCAAGTATTTTTCTCTCGCAAAGCATAGGAGCTACAGTTTCAAACCTCGGAGAGGAGATTCATAATGATTTTAAGAATGAATCGAAAAATAATTACATCACTCGGCCCCGTTTTGCCCCGTAACTCTTGAACCGTAGATCGGAAAATTAAAATTATTTTTTCCCTGGATTCCTTGGGTCAAGACGCATCTCCCCATATAGGCCACGCCCATTTGCGCCAGGATAGATTTTCCGCCATCTTGAATTTTCTCCAAAACACAATTTTTGCTCCTTTTCCTACATATTTTCTTCAAATGTCACAAAAATCGGTACACATGATCCTGAGCATCAACTGCAATACACACACACACACACACACACACACACACACACACACACACACACACACACACACACACACACACACACACACACACACACACACACACACACACACACACACACACACACACACTGTCACAGCTCCACTTCGAACAGAGGTTCGATTTTTTTGTTTTGATCAACTAACTAATGCACGTGATGAGATGTGCTCCACTCCAGGTCATACTGCCCAGGACACACATTGGATAATGCCAAGCCATATCTGGCATTGTCCTTCTGGCTACTGGGCCCAAGACACGAAAACATCTGATATCCATTGTTATGCTATAATTGTCCAATCAGAATGTGACTAATGTATTCGGTAACTCCATATATCTGTGAAATTATGTTTTGTATGGGCAGAAAGCAACTATGGGTGAACTATTGACTTGCTGTACTGAACGCTGAACTATTCTTTTAAGACAATTATTTCAAACTGAGATATTGGTGTGCTGCCTCTTCATTTGACTGGACTGTGGTTTTTACTCTGTGGGTGGAAGCTGAGTCTTCTGGAAATGGTATACTTTGTAAGGAATTAATCTAAATCCATCAGACGCTACACTCTGCAGACTTGTACACATTCTAATATCGACCGAATGCCTCAACTTGGCACCAGTCTCAGTATAGCCAACGTGTCTAATGCGAATTCTGTCCGCAAATTCTGTCCGCGGCCCGTCTTTGCGTCCTCGCGTCCGCGGTCGCGACTCCCCTGTAGAAAGCGCCACTTCTGCAGTGTAAACAGCAGCCAGTGGTGGAGTAGAAGTAAAATTAATTAAATTGGGAAATACTCAAGTAAAGCGCAAATACTCAAAATGAACTTAACCCATACAGGGCCAGATTTCCAAAATATGAATATGAATGTGCGCTTATAACGCCAGGAAATAGCTATTTTGTATCCCCCCAGACCACCTTAACCAGACCACCTTAACGAATGCACGTTCAGCATACCATACCACCAGATGACCACTAGAGACCACCATACACCATACACTGACATGGTCCCATGTTAAGCCTGTTTAAATCCACATAACAGGATGAGACGCTGACTTGGTCCTCATTGACTTAACATGGACGGGCCGCCGGTCACCATTTCAGCTCAATACTGTTCAATTCGTGCTTGATCGTCTCAAACCACCATTGGTATGGGCATCGGGACGTATATAGATGCCACACAGAAAGTTTCAGAATCAAAATCCGACCTAGAGAAGCTACGTGAGGGTCGGATGGTTGCATTGAGGCTAACGCTAGCAGAGGCCTGTTGTCAACAGGAAGCCCTGGTTTAAAGGTGACGTCATAATCGCATCCTTTTTTTTCACGGTTTACGTGTGGACATTAGCTGAGGTAAGCTAACCATTTCGCTCCGTCTATAAACACATATTAAAAGCTTAAACAATGCTTTTATATAAAAGTCGCTCCGAGTCGCTCGGCACCAAACGCCATAGTGAACTAGTCGCTCGTAAAGTCGCCCGGCGCTAACTGAGTTAAGTACAGTACTTAAGTAAATGTAGGCTACAAGTTGCTTTACACAACTGTTTACACCGCAGAAATGGCAGCCGCGCGCTCTACAGGGTGTCGCTCAGGAAATGGGTCTACAGTATATACAGTATGTGTTTAAAGAGCTCATGTGGCCTATAGTTGCTTCGTTTGGTCTTGTTTTCCTAGACCCGGTTACAGGGACCTGCAGAGAATGTTAGAGAGGCAGGGACTGACATTTCTAAAAGGGCCTTTAGCTGAAAATATCGGAAAGAGTCGACCTCCATGTCCACAACGCGTCGCAGCGCGACGCGTTGTGGGCTTGGAGGTCGGCTATTTTTGGTGCTTGATACCACACTGAACTAAGCATAATCAAGTCAATACTGGATATGTGGTGTAACGGCATGGATTTCACAGAGAGGGCAATTCTTTCAACAGGAGAGTTTGGGCAAGGTAATTCTCTTGAATGCTGTCTTCAGGTATAGCATGGAAAGAGGGCATTTGCATTTCTTTCACCATAGTAAAAACTGCATTCATGGTCTGGAGAGGGCACTTTTTGCAGACGGATAAAAGGGCAGGGGCTGAAGCCCCCTCTGATGTCTATGTGCGTGTGTGCCTGCCTGGTAACTTATTTCTCTAGAACTACAGACTCACTCCCTAGACTCGTCTCTTTCTTCGATGACCACACATGAAGCTACAGTAGATAGAATTTTTAGGTTTTAGAAATTTCTTTTTTTACTGCTTAGGTGTGTGGTCTACCTACCGTATGTTATTGTTTTTCTAGATTGATTGCGACCGTCACGCAGTTACTATCAAAACCTCCACCGTCTGTCTGTCTGTCTGTCTGTCTTTCTGTCAGTCTGTCAGTCACACGTCAGACGTCACACTTTTGCCCTTCTCATATCTCCGCCACCGTTGCCCCATCCATGCTCAGAGTAGATGACAGAGTACAGCAACTTGCAATGGGCCTGGTGTACAAGATACTACACCACTAAGATACCCATGTACCTGTCAAAATACTTTCTAAACGTTAAGGATGTCCACAATTACAACACCAGAGGCAGCGCCACAGATCACGTTCAACCCAAAGTCAACTCAAACAAAGGGTCAAACTTGTTCTTCTGCTATACAACCAAAATGTGGAACGCCCTACCGAAGGCCTTAAAGGAGTGTGGTTCCCTAGCATCCTTTAAAATCGCCCTGAAAAACCACTTACAGGCAGCAGCCATTCGCAACTGGCAATAACAAACCTAGACCAGCCTCCTCTGACCCCTCTTTGTATTTACCTACTGTATATTTTTTTGCACTGTTTATTTTATTTTTATTTTTTATTTTTTTTTACTATATCTACTGTATAGTACTATGTTCTATCCGTCTGTAATTCAATGTTATATGAGATACTTCAATGGTTTCCTGTGTAAATAAGCCAAGTGCTTTCCTAGGATCTCCTTTTAGTTGACCTTTACCAGTGAACTGTACCGTCATGAAACTGTACCTTTTTCTATGCAAACTTCTAATAAAGTCTTCTATCAATCAATCAAAACTTTGCACTGCTAATTAAACCACAACCTCCACCCCTCATTTCTCACATGGGGAGAGTATTTTTTGCAGGTCGTTCAGTCCGAGCGTATCAAAGGGTGCGTTCGGTAAAGTCATATCATCAACATGCATCTGTCCCATTTCCCATATTCCCTCCTAATTGCCTACCATTGCCTTCTAAAGTTTGTGTATGCGACCTGACGGACGCTTATCTCCCAATTAGGGAGTCTTACTGGTATTCATATGCATTTGTTGTATTGCTGTTGATGACTTGATGTACTGACATATTATCTTGCTTATTATATTGATGTATTACCTATTGTAAGTTGCTTTGGATTAAAAGCATCTGCTAAATCAGTAGAGATGGACATCGGTATCGGCCGGTATCGAAAATCGGCCGGTATTGTATAAAATCGGCCTCAATCGGTGACCGGCCGGTCCTAACGTCATTTCCGGTTTTCCGCCGATCAAAAATGACACTCATGCGCAGTACGCAACATGTGGTTCAACGCACGCTGACCAAAGCAAAGCAGCAGCGAAGCTAACGCTAACAGACTCATGAAGAAAACATGTCGCGGATTTGGACTTATTTCACTGTGTGCCAGGATGATCCAAAACTCGCTCTTTGCATTGACTGCAAGCAAAAAGTAAGCCGTGGAGGATCGACCCCTAAGACGTTTGGAACAACAAACTTGAGACGCCACTTGGAAAAGAATCACCCCGTTTTGTTTAGCAAATACAAAGAGGATGATACTACTGCTAAAAGGAGCAAGAATGCAGCAGAGCCGCGCGCAGCAGAACCCCAGGAACCACAACCCTCCACTTCCACTGTGGCTCCTATTTTCGAGAACAACATTGAAAAGAGCAAAGCACTCAACAAGAAAATAATAGAGATGATGGCACTGGATGACCAGCCGTTTTCCATGGTACATAATTTAGGCTTTGGAAATCTGATGAAATTTACGAGTCCACGTTACAAAATGCCAAATAGGAAATACTTTTCTGATAAAGCGCTGCTGGGGTTGTATGACGACGTTTCAAGCCATGTACACAAACTGCTCGACCTCAGTCAGTCCCCAGTCAGTTTCACCTCGGACAATTGGACATCTAACGTGAGCTTAATGCAAATGTTAAGTCTGACTGCTCAATGGCTGGACGATGAATTTGAGCGACAAAAAGTCCTTCTACACTGTGAAGAATGCCCTGGGTCCCACACCGCGGACTATCTAAGAGCCAAATTGGAAAAGATGCTGGAGGAGTGGAAAATAGACAAGGCGAGGGTTCATGCTGTGGTGCGTGACAACGCTCGGAATATCACCAAGGCTGTGAGAGATGCCAACTTGCCGAGTTTACCGTGTATGGCACATACACTCCAGTTAGCGGTGAATGATGCACTGGACTCTCAACGCTCGATCATTGACGCTGTGGCAACAGGCAGGAGAATTGTGACGCACTTTAAACACTCACCGCAAGGCTATGACAAACTCCACACTATCCAAAGGGATTTGGGTCAACCCGTGAAGCGCTTGCAACAAGATGTCCCCACTAGATGGAACAGCACGTTCTATATGTTGGAGACGCTGTTGGAACAGAAACGTGCCCTGAGCTTATACGCGACAGAATACGAGCTCCCGGTCGTACTCACCACAAATCAGTGGGGTTTGATTGAGAATTTGTTGACCCTCCTTGGACCTTTTGAGGAACTCACTAAGACAATTAGCTCCTCGTCAGCTACCGCCGCAGTTGTTATCCCCGAAATCACTGCACTGAAGCGCCTTCTGGAGAGACCAGCAGACACCGACCGAGGTGTGGGCACTATGAAAGCCACGCTGTTGGAAGCGGTCCAGAGAAGGTTTGCCGACATCGAGAAGAATCCACTGTACACTGTGGCTACTACTCTGGATCCCAGGCAAGTTATAACTTACTGCCAATAATGTTTTAGCCTACTACTATTCTTAATTAATCTTAAATGAATATACTATAAGCATTTAAAATGCTAATGTGTTTGCTTGGGTAGCCTATATCAAAACATAAAACGAATTATTTAAAATAAAAGGGTATTTTATTTTGTATGTGCAGAATGCACAACAGACATTATGTATTTCCTGACTGATGTGGCTATATAATATAATTTCTGATTTTTTTTTATTGTCTTTTTGTCTGTTACAGATACAAAACCTGCTACTTCTCAACAGGAGTAAAGGATGAAGTGAAAAGGGTGATTCTGAACATGCTGGACACAGTGGACAGACCCATACGTGTTGAGCCTCCTGAGGAACCTGCCATCGAACCTCCAGCCAAAAAGGCAAGTCTACTGCATTCGGTGCACGAAGAGATACTGAAGGAGAGTGCCAACAATGAGGAAGAGCAGCTGCTGGGCAGCCCAGCATCTGTGCAGTTACATCGTTACCTGTCTGAGTTGCCCATCAAGAGATCTGAAGATAAAACTGTAGATGATGTACTGAAATACTGGCGTGAAAACAAAACACGCTTCCCTGCACTTGCTAAGCTTGCCCAAGCCTATCTCTCTGCTCCACCTACAAGCGTCGACAGTGAGCGCTTGTTTAGCGCGGCTAGTAATGTCATGACTGATAAAAGAAACAGGCTTTCTGGTGAGAAGGCAGAGATGCTTCTGTTTGCGAAGAAGTACCTGCCATTGATGTTTAAGTCACTTAAACATCCCAACCCTGACCCTAATCCTTAAGTGATTGGCACTGATTGCATTAGATGGAGTACTTTGTTCACAACCTAAAGCTACCTTTCCTTTTCATTATTACCTGATGCAGCTGTTTTATTTTGAAAAGTACCAGTGCACTTAATCTTTTTATTTAATTGCGATGAGATGCAATTGTGTGGTGCAATTTACAGAGTTCTTTGTTCACAAGTACCTAAACTAAGCTACCTTTCCATTACCTGAAGCAGCTGTTTTATTTTGAAATGGATAAATAGTGCATCTTATCTTTTGTTTTGATATTTGTTTTATTATTTATATGCTGCACTTTATTTTGAGATGTTAAAACTTGGTCAAAGGCCTGCTAAAATGTGGTGCAATTTACTTTGAGCACCAGCTTTCATTTTTCATTTTTCAAGTACAAAAATTGCACTAGATTGAGTTCAAGTTTGTTTTATTTTATTAAGTTAACTCAGTGCTGCTTGCAATTGTGTGGTGCAATTTACAGAGTTCTTTGTTCACAAGTACCTAAAGCTACCTTTCCTTTACCTGAAGCAGCTGTTTTGAAATGGATAAATAGTGCATCTTATCTTTTGTTTTATCCTATATATGCTGCACTTTATTTTGAGATGTTAAGAGAGGTCAAAGGCCTGCTAAAATGTGGTGCAATTTACTTTGAGCACCAGCTTTCATTTTTCAAGTACAAACATTGCACTAGATTGAGTTCAAGTGCTGCTTAAAAAAAATTGTTGATTGTGACATTGAAAGTCAACTATTCCAGTGTTTAACTGGGGTACTACGAGTACCCCTGGTGATACCCAGAGGTACTGCATGGGATACTGAAGAAATTACATTGGTTGTTATGCTAGTTATTATTGACATGAAAACTGACTGAATCTTATTGTCAGTGTTGAAAATAAATCTGCTCAGGATGAAGAAATTACATGGTAGAATACCAGCCAACTGAGATGTTTTTGAATTTTGTTGATCAGTTGTTGATTACTAGTTATTGACATGAAAACTGACTGAATCTTATTGCCAGTGTTGAAAATAAATCTGCTCAGGATGCACTGTTTGAAACTCACTCCATTTCTTATTTGTGATGTTATATTGTTGAACAGGGGTGTTATGCATATAGCCTACCATAGTTGTGGTTTTAATTGCAGGTATATAAGCAAAATGTTGTCTGGGAAAGGGAGTACTTAGATAAAAAAATCATGGAAAGGGTACTCAAGCCAAAAAATATATGGTGTATTGTATAATTATTGTTCTTTCTTAGATAGAAAATCGGTATCGGAAAAATCGGTATCGGCAGATCAGAATTTAATAAAACCGGAAATCGGAATCGGCCAAGAATTTTGCAATCGGTCCATCTCTATAAATCAGTGTTTCTCAATCTTTTTTGGCTCGAGTACCCCCTTTCCCTGATTTTTTTAATCCAAGGCCCCCCTTTACCAGACAATATTTTCTTTATAAAACTGCAATTAAAACCATACCTAGTGGTATATGATGCTATTTTGAACACTGGCCATGACATTTCAGTCCAGTTTTCATGTCAATAACTTCAAACACATCCCGTTGCCTGATACCATGTAATTTAGGTTAGCAACTGTCAGGCTCGCAACAAGTTTCTCCAAGTGTCATCATTAAATATAACAGTAAATGTTTTTTCTCCTTCTAATTCAATTGTAGTTAATTACTCAACTATGAATAATATTATCATGATTTATTCTTCTATTTTTCTTTTTTGGGGGCATTTTCTCAAGTATCCCCCTGCAGTACCTCCGAGTACCCCTAGGAGTACACGTACCCCCATTTGAGAAACACTGTGCTAAATCCTAAATTGTAAATTGTTCTCTCACAAAAATCTTTTGCAACACTGGACTGGGTGTGGACGCATACTGTATGGTCCAGCTGGAGGGTGTCTCTGTACTGCTGCTTACACCTGGGCGTCAGCATGCAGGTTTAATGGCATTAGTGTTAATTATGTGAAACACTCATTTGCTGTCGAGGCTCATTAGGACCCAGGTACTAATTGGTCGGTAAAGGTGGAGCAGAGCAGGTTAAACTCAATGGTGAAATGAATAATTCTTTTGATGTTAAGCAGGATATCTACTACCATGCCGGTATGTTTTGGTTCTGTGTGTGTGTGTGTGTGTGTGTGTGTGTGTGTGTGTGTGTGTGTGCGTGCGTGCGTGCGTGCGTGCGTGCGTGCGTGCGTGCGTGCGTGCGTGTGTGTGTATGTGTGTACGTTAGTTTGTGTGCACGTGGAGTGTGTAAAAGCCATATTATGCAGATGCGCTGTGAATATATGTGTACTGTATGTATGTATGTCTCTCCGTGTGTATTTCACTTTCTCTTAATCTCTTCCTCACGCCTGACTGGATAATCACATGTGTAAGCAAGCATGCATGCGCATGTGTATGTGTTAGGGATGGGACGATATGAAAATGTCATATCCCGTTTATTGTGACAAAAGAAATCGCGGTTTACGATATTATCGCGATAATCAAAATCCATTATCCTGGGGCGGAACCTTTGCCAAAAAATTGACGATCTACAAGATCACACCGCGTCGCCTTGTGACGCGTTGTGAGCTTGTAGATCGTCACTTTTTTGGCAAAGACATTTGATAGAGAGTGAAAAAAAGACTGTATCAAGTACAGTATGTATATTATAAGTAGCCTACCTTTTATAGAGGGTTTAAGTGGTACCGGATATGCAGCTTGGCAAATAAAAGGTGAATTGATCCCAGTGCACAATGGAGGACGATATCACGATACATTAAATGTCCATGATACGATTATCATGAGTGTTTTTTTATCACGATAAACGATAATATCGCTTATCGTCCCATCCCTAGTATGTGTGCGTGTGCATGTGCTTGTGTGTGTGTGTGTGTGCGTGTGTGTGCGTGCGTGCGTGCGTGCGTGTGTCTAGCGTACTGTACGTATCTCTCCACAGGATATATTTCTCTCCCTCTCTTTCTCCCACCCTGACTGCATAATTACATGTGTGTGTGTGTGTGTATGTATGCATGCATGCATGCGTACACTTTCACAATAGTCCATTCCATATACACACATAACTATTGTTATTCACCGCTCTGTTCCGGATTTTTCAGAGAGGAGACAGGCAGACTCCGGGTCCGGTGAGAGGCATATGGAAATGCTTTGTTTACACCGCCTCCAAGCACACGGTCTGTTCTTGGGACGGGGCGATGCGTTGCAGGTAAAGCCGCGGCCTTCCTTCCACCGCCACACGGCTGCTGCCTTTCCGCGGCGCTCCCTGCAGCGAGCCAGCCTGGCCCCCAGGCCTGCCCCGCATGCCTGCTGCAGCCCTGTGGACAATGGACGTGTCCAGACATCGAAAGCCTAGAGGTAAACTCGGGTTAATGAATATGAAATGGCGGGGAGGATATGGGAGCGCGAGCCATGCAGCGATGGGGCTGGGATTGTTGATTTCTTGTGATGGGGAAAGATGTGAACGCAGCTGATTGTGGTTGGCCTGTGCAAGTTGAATAGGCTTTTTTTTTTCTTTTTCTCACCATGGCACTGTAGTTATGTCTCGCGTAGCCGGACTATTGCACAATCTCTGAATGCTAGAGTCTGGAAATACACCTCCCGAGTAACGGAAGCTGGCATTTCCTTTCCATCCATCTTCAACCGCTTATCCGGAATCGGGTTGCGGGGTTAACAGTTACAACTGAGACTTCCAGATTTCCTTATCCTGAGCAACTTCCTCCACTCCCTCTGGGAGTATACCGAGGCGTTCCCAGGCCAGTTTGGAGATATAATCCTTCCATCTGGTCTTAGGTCTGCCACAGGGTCTCCTCCCAGTGGGACGTGCATCGAGGACCTTCCTAGGAAGGCGCTCGGGGGGCATCCGTACTAGATGCCCGAACCACCTAAGCTGACTCCTTTCCAAGTGAAGGAGCAGCGTTTCTACTCCAAGTCTCTCTCGTGTGATTGAACTTCTCACCCTATCTCTAAGGGAGATACCAGCCACCCTTCTGAGAAAACTCATTTCGGCCACTTGTACCCGAGACCTTATACTTGTGTGTGTTTCCTTTCACGAAAATATATTTTAAAATGTCTTTACATTTTATTTTTGTGTTTCCGTTTCTGCTAAGCAGCAAGCTGTATATGATTAGATGATTTTGATTTATATTAGTATACATTTGCGTGACTGTAAATGGTAAATGGTGCCTTTATGTAGCGCCTTTATCCAAGGTGCTTTACATTGTGCATTACATTCACCCATTCACACACACATTCATACACCGATGGTGGAGGAAACCATGCAAGGCACCAACCTGTTCACCGGGAGCAGGTTGGTGTTCAGAGTCTTGCCCAAGGACACTTCAACATGTTGACAGGAGGAGACAGCATTTTTAAATTTATTTTTTTATATTTTTTATCCCACGATTTTGTAACCCATTTTCACCCAGTGCCAAATATGTAATCCTGGGCTCTGCTCTCCCTCTGCCGCACCTGGGGAGACAACGGACAGACCTCATGCTTCTATGAGGAGTCCAAGTTGCTTCTTTTCACCTGACAGTGGGGATTTCCCCGGTTTGGACGTAGCGCGTGGAAGGAACACGTTGTTCCAACCAGTTCCTTTCCCCTCCATCAAGCGCCCCGGCTGGCCAGGGGGAGGCATTATAGAGACCAGGATTACTGCAT